>NW_012130107.1:1956178-1968379 GCF_000143395.1 Atta cephalotes | reverse complement strand
TAGTTTTTACGTTTTAGTTAGAAGTAAAAGTAACTACTAGGTACGTACGACGAATATATTTTACTTTNTCGAGAGTTTTAGTTTGTCTTCGTTCTATATTTATTACATACACACACACATACACACACACACACACACACACACACACACACACACACACACACACACACACAAAGAATAATATATATTATACAAAAATAATAATTACTTGTTTCAAGTATTCCAAAAGTTCATATATTTGCAAATTTATTATAAATTCACAAGCATTAAATTAATTCAAAATAAATGCTAATAAATTTAATACTTCAAAGATTATTAAATTATTAAATTAAAATAAATTCAATTTGCTTATTATATAATATCATTTCTTGCGATCAATTTCATAACATCTTTCTTTAAAAAAATAAATTGTTATTTTGAGTACATATACAATAATGAGTTTTTTCTAAAAATTTGTAATAAATATATTTTAATTATTATTTTAACAAAAAATATTTTTTGTTAAAGATAATCGTTATTTAAAAAAAAAAGTAAATTGAGTCACTTTTGAATCACTTTTCTTAACAATAGAATTATATTTTTCCGTGTACTTAAGTAAATTATTCGAATTCCATCACACAGAATAAAGAATTTCCATAATTTAAAACGCAAACAATACAGTAGAATAAAATGTGCGGTAACACATAAAACATAAAAGAATAGATATTAATAATTAAAAAATAAGATTTGAATAAAAATGTTCTCTCTCAAAAATTATGCTATACTGAAAAAAAATATAGTCAATTTTAATAAATATTTAGTTGAATACTGTCAACTAAATATTTATTAAATATAAAGATATATTTATTTGATATAAGAAATGTTAATTTGATTTAACAATTATTTTTTTTTATTGAACAAATATTTACTCACTGTAAATAAATGTTTAGTTGACAGCATTGAACTAAATATTTATTAAAATTAATTATATTTTTTTTTCAGTGTAGATATGTTAATCTTCTATGATTTTGATGTAATATATGTTTCAAGCTAATAATTAACATTCAGTTATAATGAGTGACGGTTCTTTCTCGCAACAGCTAATTAATGTCAGCGATTGGCACTTTAACGACATTTCTAACAAGATTGTCGTGGCAACTATCAATACACTATTAGGTGATCGCCATACGATTGATTGTAACCGTGCGTAAGCGACTAATTAATCCGATAATATGACCTAGTTAGTGCGTAGTACTACGTGCTGTACATGACATTCGTAACGATGTGCGTACGAAAGATCTACACTCTGTAGTGCATTATCGGGCTCGTTTTACCAGTGATAGCGCCTGCATGTGTTATTGATGATCTACTAACGAGCTAAATTAATTTATGCTCATTGAATTTTGTTGTGGCAGAATCGCTTTTCGAGAAGTCATAATAAATATGCTGCCTGGCGTTCGATTATTTAGCGCCTACGCCCTTCATTATCTCCGGTCCGAAAATGCCACATTTCGAAAGCTCTAAGTAATATTATCACAAAGTAAAATATATTATTGCATTGTGTATTATAATTTTTTCTTAACTCATTTTCTGTCTTAATTTGTTCGCGAACTCGTAGAGTGTGAGATATGACTCTTCTTTATTCATTAGTTCACAATGTGTATATACATATATATATATATGTGTTATTTTTAAAATTATAAATTTAACTTTCCGTTGACAATATGAATTTTAACTCTTCCATCAATAGAAGTCTTCAAGAAAACAGTGTAAATTTTTTATTATTTCAATATATAAAAGAAAACATTCTAGTATTAAATTCTAGTATTAAATTGAATTTGAAAAAATGCTAATGTTAAATTGAATTTGTTAAAATTTCAACAAGTTTTTATCAACATAGAAATCGGATTGTGTTTTACTTATTTTTTACAAAACATTAGTGCCTTTAAAGATCACAGTTGCCAGAGGATTAAGATTCATTTTTATAAAAATATATATAGAGATAAGATAATAAATACAAGTAAGGGATGAGGCAAGAACCGTTGAAATAACGGAGAAGTTAAGATGAAGGAATGAGAATGAAACGCGAAGGGAGGGAAACGCGTAAAAGGGATTTAATGGTGTTTCCCCGAGATATCACAGTCTCTCGTTTTCGTGCAACGGTGTCGCCGCGGGGCGATCCCAGCCGTGAAGAATCCGGGCCCGTGCATGACGAGATGTAAGGAGAACAGTGATTTATGCCACGACAAAGAAGTACGATAATCGCCGGTGCCAGGGGCGATTCGAACCGATCGGCGATTGCTTATCGATGCTCGTTACTCGGTACAGAATGCAGGTGAAACGGCTTTCATTCACATTGCATTATCCGAAGCTCAAGTCGTTATCGATTTTACGAGGATTGTTCTCCGGCTCCGTTTCGTTTAATCGCTGTTATCTATACGATCATCGACTTCATTAATTGCACTAATTAGCGTAATACTAATTAACGTCACCATTGCCGCGAAAATAAACTATTATCATATACTCTTAACATTCCTCCATAATATCGCTCATGATTTTAGAACTGTAATTATATTTTTGAAAAAATCTTTGTAGTATTCCTGATGTAAATGATAGATTTTAATTAGTTTGCTAGCTACTTTTAGCTGATCCCCTTCGACGCATCTCACCGAGACACATATATGATACTCGAAATATAAAGAAATACTAAGATTGCCATAAAAAAATTTTACCGTGGAAAGAGAGACGTCTCTTCGCAAATGTCAAGCATTCTTGTTGGTGTTTAATATCGCGAGCACTTCGGTTCCCACAGGTCCACTCTTATAAGCGTTGGTTCATCAAGCAGTAGCATATTGCTGGTGTTGACAAAAGCCGCAGGGGGTTCGATGGACCCGTATCATCCCTACGAGGGAAGAAAACGCACCCACCAGCATGTGTATCCCTCCGCGACCACCTTCGCAGAGTGGGAAACCGTGACCACCATCTCATTACTGGTTCCCATGGGTACGCGTGCATTCACGGGGTCGCGTGCGCCGCAGGTCCTCTATATATGGATACGCGAGGGTGCATCGCATTATGTAATTGTGACGGGCGCATGCTGCTGCTGTCCGGTGGAGAACCTCGCGCGTGTGAACGATTTCTACTGCTTGCGCACCGAGCGATTTCTCCATTTGTTCGGGGCTCAGCAGGAAAATCGTTAACCTCATCGATAGGTATGGCGTATACAGCTTTATTAAACGCGTGCAGCCGTTCAATTAATATTTTTTAACTATTTATATTTAATACTTTGACATTATTGAGAAATATCTTGCAAAGATTTGCGTCATAATGCAAATTTCAAATCTTAGAGTTACGCAAATCTGTATAATTGAACTTTTGCATTAAATTAAAGCATTTTAAAAGCATTCATATATTATAATTCTTTTCTCTTTAAAATGATATACTTACCCTCTAAAACTTTTAAAGTAAATTGTCACTCCAAAGAATAAAATCTCACTCTTAAAAATTGAGAATCGAGCTACTCTTTTTCAAGATTCTTTCAATTTTCACTCTTCAGTGAGATTTTAATCTAAAAAATTTAGAGAATAAAAATACTTTTTCTCACATAATACAAGGCAATTTAATATTAACCTGCTTGATATAAAATTATAACAAGATGAAATTATGCCAATGACTTTGTATACCTTATTGCCATAATCGTATCATTCATTGATGATCGTAAAAAATCACTTTGTAGAGACAAAGACAAGACAACCAATTCAGAAACTAAATATTCAAGTATTGTTCAAAATTTCATCCCGAACGATATTCCGTAATAATTGGAATTATTTACAGCGATCTGACCTCACACAACTTTACTGTCAACAATCAAACTATCTTCGACATAACCTCTTGTTGATCGTGGGAATAATAAATGAATTTCTTTATATATTTCTCAGTTTGAATAATAACAAATGTTGCAAATAATAAAATTATTGCAATAATTGTAAGTTGAGTAAGTTGAGAATTTGATACGCAAACTTGATTTCGTTTCGGTACTCTGATTTCGGAGATGATCGCGTTTCGCCTTATCGTCGACCTATTGTTTGCTAGGTCATAGTTTACTGAATCACGTGCATGTCGGCACGTGACCAGAAGAGTGGCCAGATTTATATAATTCAATCCCGACCGCGCAGATGAAGGGTGGTAGATAGGCGAACGAGAGATGCTTTGCCCCTTCGCGAATACTATTTCGACGTTATTGTTTGCTGCTATCTTGGCAGAACCGCAGAAGGGAGACTCACGGAAATGGACTGCGCGTCCGTTGCTCTACGCACGTGTAAGCAAACATTCATCCTGTCGTACATTTCGCGTTGATAGCCAAACGAATGATTCAATCGTGATTTCGCGATTCACGAAAAGTCGCAAGAAATGAAAAGTGAGATACGTGAGAAAGTTTTAGGGAGTATGTGAAATCAATTTATAAATAAGTAGGCAAGAAAAATTTAAAAAATATGTTATCCAACATTTAGAAGTCGCTAATTAAAAATACAAAATAAATTACAAAATTAAAAAGATTGTTGAAAATTGTGGATCTTTTATAGCAAACGAATATTACAAATTTTTAATAATAAATACATATAACAATAAACAATTTTTTTAATTGTCTCGATCGTTCACATTGATCACTTTGCTTTGAACTAAAGCCGGCTGACCTTCTCATTAAAAATGATCCACATTATTACCACAAAGTGCTTAATTTACTCGCCGTGCAGGCGCATGTCGAGCGGTCTGACCAGAAAATTAGAGATCCAATTAAACTCCCCCGCTCCCCAGAGTAAAGGGTGAAACTGAAAACAGGTTCTCCCTTGACTCATCATCCGTCCTGCATTTCGTAGTACGCTCGCGCTTCCCTTCCTCAAACCATTCGCTAGCCCTCAGCTATTTGAGAAAGACAAAAAGAGTCCCCTCGTAATCCGAGCTATCTGCTAACTAATAAAGCTCAGCAGTCAAACCGCTTCGACTTCGATCCCATCAGGGACTAGAACGTATATATCTTTCCCACACGCGACCGCGGATTCTGCGCTAGTTTGCGTTTATAAGTATACAATATACGATAGAGGCAATATGTCCAAAAACGATGTTACCATCTGAAATTGAACGCTAAACCAGACCCTTGGGGACGCTAACGGTACCTTCATCCACAGGACTCAATTAATCACAATGGTCTAGAGAGTCTAACATATGGGGTTAACAGACATTATTATTATATCTTATGTAATACAAGATGAAAACGAAATTATGCTAACAAAACATTCAAAAAGTTTTGATAAAACAATCTTAGTAAAATTTAAATATTTTTCTTTGTTTTAAATATTTCAAATAAAAGTTATTAATATTTTAAAATACGAATAGCCCTTATAATAATAGATATAAAAGAATATAAAAAAAAATTTTTTTTAGTCTTATATATTTTTAGTCTTATATATATAATTATTATTATGAGAAATTATTTTATTACGTATTTTAAAATACTGACTTTAATTCAAAATATTTTGAGCGAAGAAATAATATATAAGACTATTAAAATATTATACAAATTCTATTGATTTAGGGAAAGGGAAGAAAGGGATAAGTAACGAGTATACCAATTCTTGGCAGGCCTATTTAAAACTACTGACGACTGACGGTGATGGCACAGTCGATGCAACGTAACTGCATGTTCGCTGTAGTTAATGGTGTGAGATAAATCCGCCATACAGAAGGGCGACCTGCGTCCGACATCGTCGATCGGCACCGTGCACTTAGCTCAATCGTCTAGAAATTCTCCATGACGCATATCCGGCTGTGAATCACATGACGACTTGCCTCTCGTACGAATATCCGAGATATTCCTCGACGGAAAGAGAGGTAAGGGGAAAGAGAAAAAGAGAGCGACAGGGAGCGAGAGCAGCCACTCGTACCAATCGGAAGCTGGTTGTTCCGCATCAGCCCTCGGCACCCCCTTGACCTACGCCCGAACAACGCGCACAGGGAGCTAATGCATTAACTGCAATTCACTCGGCGGCTCGTGTATACGACGATCTCACGCCGGAAGTCACCATTGTGCCATCGTTCCGCGCAATTCTTCCGACGCACCGACTAGAATTCTATCAGCGCACCTACTGTATGTATTAATGCGCGGCTCGTTTGATCGGAGACGACAATGTAAGTGGATCGCGTAATTGGAATTATTGTGGACTCATACTATTTTATTATGTTCATTTCCTTACGCGTGTTTGATTGAGTATTAATCCTAATTGGTATTCATGGGTCCAATAGACCTGAACATTTCTTCAAATATGTTGCAAAAAAGTGTTTACAATTATTTTTCACAACCTTACATAATTTTAAATTACATAAATTTATTCCTCGAATTTTGACCGTCAAAATAAAAAATAATCAACAAAAAAATTACAAATTGTTCGCAAAACATTGCAAGTGCGACAGAAAAAAAACACAATGTAATTTTAATCGCGATGTGTTCCGCGAGCCGACACATCCTATTTACCATCTACACTGATTCAATGACGCCAAAACACACGCAAACAGATGTCACAATGATAATCCAATTATTATGTCATAGACATTGTCCGCAGTAGCAAAGACAACACGAATGGCTACAAAGAAGGACACATGTGCACACATTTTTAGTATAAATATATCTACAACCAAATATTAATTATATTCAAATTTAATGAAAGCAAGGATTTCACAAATTTAAATTAATAAAAAATAACGGCTGTGGGAATCAATTATATAAACCTTGATGTGATTCCGACGAACACATGCAATAGAAAATTAATGTTTCGATTCCTTTTTGATTCATCCTCAGAAAGAATTATCCATAATAATAATTTCTTATTCCACAATCAATTCTTCATGTAATGTGTAAATTTCCCAACAGTTGGCAGACTATTGGAATCAATTGAAAATCAAATACGAATTGGAGAAACACATACAATACATTATCAATTATAATTATTTCTTAAAATTATTCCTCCTCATTATAAGCGCCGCACTCCATTATATAGATAAAATATTTAGATAACAAAAAATTTTTGGGAATTGTTGGGAAACCCACATATTACATGAAGAAATTGATTGCGGAATAAGAAATTGTTATTATAATTCTTTCTGAGGATGACTCAAAGAGGAGTCAGAACGTCAATTTTTTATTGCGCCAAAATCACATCAAGATTTATATAATAAATTAAATAAATAAATAAACTAAATAAATATAAGATAACCTAATAACTGCGTTGACCACAACCGTTATTATTATTTTTTATTAATTATATTATTATTTACACATAATTATAATTCATCTATATTTTGGCTTTTGATTAATTAAGTCATTGGCACCATTCGTCGTTTGCAGGATGGATACAGTAACGATACGCACAAATTACAAATGGAGGGGTGAAATAAATCTTTTAAAGTACAGGAAGGAGAATGACATTCGCGATGGAAAGTACTTTTTGTAGAATCACACGGACCAGTACACTATGCAGGTCCTGAAAATGGCACGTGACCTTACGAGCGTGGGACTGGTGCATCAATCGTTATGGTTCCCTAGCAAAGGGAGCTGATAATATTGGCACGAGGCATATTGAGCGTGTCCCTTTTACTCCTTCTTCCCCTCCATCACTTAACAATGTTTCCACCCCGATGACGATTAGAAGGGTGGCAAGTTTGGACCAAACCGATCCACAAGCATTATCATCATGGGAAAGATTGTAAGTCATGTGACGATGAATAATTTTTTAATCCCATCACAAAAAGTTTTAATGCACTTTTTATTATATAATTAAATACATAATACATGTGGTATATCATCGTTATTATTAATAAATCTTATTAGTAATTTTAAAAGAAATTTAAAACTATAATTTTTATTCGATTCTAATAATTGTTGAAATTGCATTAACACAAGTTTAATTAAACGATTAAAAAGGTTTAAAATTTAAGAATTAATATAAATTTATAAAACCAAGTGAATCATCCGCAGAAGAAGATCCCATGAGAATAAGATCGGAAATTCTAATACGATGTTGCCGGCATACCTGCGGGCTGATATTGGTATACGAATTAATTCTACTTCGGATGGAGCCCGCATGAGCCCAGGTGTAGTTATAATACACTGGACTTTAGAGACAGCTAAATTCGGCGGCGAGCCATACAGATAATCATCTAGGTGGACCCGTATCATTTGATTGAACGAAATTAAGCGAGACGATTCTCTAATAAAGGTGACTGGTACGAGAACACAATTATGTGGGAGATAAGGTGGTTTCCATGAATTACGTCAAATGTAATTGATATTAATGGCTAATTTAACTTGTTGCTGCCGGATGTCGAGGCTCTACTTTAATACGGTAATACAAACACATGGAACCCGTTGTATTGACGTAGTTAACAATTTCACAGCCATGGAATTTTGGGCCACTTAATTACAATGATTTCTAGTTACAATAATTTGATTCCCTCAAAGATGTGCAAAATTAATTATATTTTTTTTAAATAAAATGCCGACGAATAATGGAAATATTATGTCGCGAATGTTAGCTATTGACTTCATCTTCCGCGCATGAAACGCATAATACTTTTGCACGAACGATCGTAGGAAGTCCAGAGCGAAATGTCAGAAAGTTCCACCTACGGATACTTCACGGCGCGGCGCAGCGAGTAGAAATCTGCGCGATGGGATCTTGACGTAGGACAATTAATTAGAGCGGACAGCCGCGATGCGCTAATGACGCGTGAACGATTCCGGGGCCAATCAGTAGTTGAGAATCGTGCGTCGGGGCCTTTTCCGCGATGGGCGATGATTGATAGCCCCGTGATGCGGAAATCGCAATTCGCGCGCGGGCTACGCGAAAGGATCCCATCTGCGAAACAGTACCTCTCACATCCTTGCTTTCCATTACTTCCTTCATCGTCGGAGAAGCGATAAGTAACGAGGTGATTGAATGAGATATTTAACGAGAAGATTCTACGATTATACCCGCGCAACGTGTTAAATAACACGTGTAAGGCGATACTTGCGAGTTATTGCAGCATTCAAGTATGTGGATACAATTTAGAGTAAATTATCGTATATGTGTGTGTTAAAACAGGTGATATTGCCAACGGTATGGCTATTAAAGCTACGAGATATCAACATAAACACGTGAAACGAGCATTTTCGTAATACTGCAACTGTTAATATGAGATAATTTGGTTTTTATAATGTTTATAATGTGGTTGTAAATAATATGAAATGTAAATAAATCGTTTTCAAGTCATTTTGCGTACTTATATAAAATCAGAAATGAAAATCATACTTATGTAATACCGTTCAATAGAAAGCGCAATATTCAACGTTCCTATAACTATGGACTCATAGCGGATACAATGGATTTTATTTGCTTTGAAGCTTCATGAATAAGATCGGATACAATGGATCTTGTTTGAAAAAGTTAATCAATTACCCTCGACGAGCATGGCATCTTGAAAATAAAAATGAACATTTCTCTCACGTGAAAATTTCCACCTGACGTGGAGCCAACAATGAGCTTCGAATTTCACTCACGAATAAGGGGCGCGTAATATCTAGCCACTTATCTAGGCACACGCGTCTAATGTTTTTGATATAATATACTCCCACACGGTGAAAAGCATGTGCATGTTTCTTAGGGTGAATTTAATTCATCAGTGTCGATGGCAGACGAGCATTTCACATCGCTTCGTCGCGTTTTCATGCTGCACGCCATATCGAAAGTTACCGTGACGAATTATAAAATTACAGGCCACGTATATATCTTTTAATATTTATTCAAAATCTAAATATATATAATAGTCTATATAATAAAATATTCATCATGAAAATGAGACATCTTGAATAATTTATCTAATGTTCTGTTAAGTTAACAATATTTAAATTCGTTTTAAATATTGGAGAGCGAGAGTTGTGTGTTTTCAGTTTATTCTCCACATTCGTAAATCGCCGAATATCACTACGCAACTACGACGCTATCTGACCTGAAGCAATTGGTCGTGTATATAATGAAGCGATTCTAGATAAATCTCACAAAAATATATAGAGGGAAACAATTTGTTTTATCTTTTCATTACTGTTAGTAATTTTTATTCTGGCAATAAAGCTCCAAGCTTTCTATTTAGAAGCATTTTTTTAATATCAATATTTATGTAAGCATATTAACTGACTGAATTAAAAAGAGACGCTGGTCATGTATTAATAAATAATTCAATTATATTGTTAAAAAAGATTAAGATCGAAATATAATTGCGCGCAAGATGCATTTCTGATTTAATTTTTGTACAATAATATTAACGTTATTAGCGAAACAGGCTGCAATGTGTATAATGAAACAGCATACGTGAAGGGTGCCCATTGTATCGCGCTGCTTACAATGATGCACAATGGTGTGGAATACCGTCTAACAAGTTTCAAAGCATTATACGACTGGCAGGCCACCATATTCGCGCGAGTTCTTAATTACATGTTTCAACACCGGCCAATGGCGGTGATATACGGCGGTCGGTCCCGAGAATATCAGTGAAAAATACCGATCGAAGAGGCAGTAAAACACGTCGCTCGGTTCACCTGAAACACTTAATTGCAGCGATAATTACTACTTAAAGGCGGTATGACCGCGTTCACCGGTCAACATCGTGCAACCGTCATGAGAAATTTCGATCGACAAGAGACACGGAAAAACGCATTGCCAACGCGTGGCGTTAATTGATTATTTGACGCAAGTGGAACTTACAGATAATTGAATCTGTCAATTTAAAAACAATTTAGCTTCATAATTTTCGAAAGTCACAATATCTAATGCAACATATCCTAAACATTTTACTGTTAGTTATAATATACTATATTATTATATATAGTATTATATATCGATTACATAATACTGTATTAATTGTGTGTATACGTTACGCATCTCAACATATCAACAATAAAATGCTTGTCATTTCATTAACTTCGTTGTGTATATAATAATCCCATTGCGAATCACACGTAACGCATAATCGTCATTACGCTGTATTATTACATTAGATCGTTTAAATGTGCTATTATATTATTGTACGTCAAACGCTGCTTTAGGGTGATTGTGTGCCAATCGCAATGGCGCATAGCATTACGATGCTTTTACGATCCCGAACTGCTCAGCCGCATAATTCGCGCCGATAGAAAGCATAAGAATTTTTCCTGATTAACCAACGGCGATCTCGTCTTGAAAAACGATCGCTCGTTTGTTTCTCCTCGTTCTGCTAATTCGGTCTACGAAAGTTGACTATGTCGGGCGTAATATTGCACGCGAGATAATACGACCGATTGTTCGAATTTTACGAGGGTCACGTACGCGCTCGCCTCGCCTGGCGCATGTTCCGAGTGTTTAATTTCGCAATCGAGTGCTGCCCATGATTGATCGACATCTAACTAGGCTCGTGCCATTTTTCGCGATTCAGTCTGACGTGTGTACATGTGTGCCAGTCTTCGATCTTACATGTCCATTACTGAGCGTCTCAAGAAAGCAACCCGTAAAGTGCTTCAATCGCACTTAGCGATCAAAATCATGGCAATTGATTAAAGAAAGATCGATTTTTCTAGTAATTTGTCGGTAATATATATTTAGATCATCTACTTCACTTATATTTTAGTAAATGTATGTACACAGAGTGTCCCAGAATCATTAATTAATATTTCAGGGAGTGAACGAGGATGAAATTTTAAACTAAAAGTTCCTTTGTCGACTTTGGCTCAGGCCATACTTTTTTTATTCTATCTATTTATGAATTTATTGATTTATTTATTTATTGTTAATATCAAAAATTAGAATAAAGTTTCAATCAGGATAATGCATAGCAAGCGCGAGGAGTCCCATGGCATACTACTTGGGTTGTAAACCTAAAAGTTCGTGCCGACTAACCTATACATAATTTAATAAATGTATACTAAAATTTAAACCTTCTGCATTTCAATTTTCCTTCAAAATCGGCACGAATTTTCGGGACAACCCAATATTATACTTCTGTGTACTATATATAACTGATTAACTTTAATCGTCAATAATTCGATAAATATTGATCTGAGTCAAAATTGGTAAAGGAATTTGGCAAGTTCATCTCCTGAAATGTTAATTAATGGTTATAGGACACTCTATATAATATACTCATATTATATACACACAC
>NW_012130107.1:1952804-1955754 GCF_000143395.1 Atta cephalotes | reverse complement strand
TACGTCTCTCTCTCTCTCTCTCTCTCTCTCTCTCTCTCTCTCTCCCCCCTCCCTCGCTTTCTTTCGCTCCTTCTATCTTTTTCTTTTAATCGCCAAGATATATGACACTTTGACCATTACGCGGTATCCATCGCTTTTCAAAATTAACGATCCAAAAAGTCGGGCTTAACTGCCGATTCGATAATTCATGATATATGGGCCCAAGCGTGCGTGTATTACAATCACGCTAGATTTATCATATCACGAGACGCATCCTTATACACTGCTATATCATGATCGTAGATCGCGACAACTGTAAGTTGCAATCACGGAATCCATGATGAACGCAACTGTGAATTCACCATCGATAATTCAGATTTATAAAGTTCAGTGATCACGGAATGAATATAAACATAATCACGAGCATTAAATACTTAGAAAATGCAAAGGTATGAATGTGCTTCATAAATAGCTTATAGCAAAATTAATTTTATAAATACCTACCGCTTCTTTCAACGAAATATTTTCTATAAAAATGTAATGTCTCTATAGTCTTTTGTTTATACGTACAATTTTGTAAGACAAAAATAAAAATATTTTTCAGAAGAAGTTTTAAAAGTTATTTATTTTCTTTCTCTCTTTTCGAGACGCTAGCTTTAGTGAACGTCTTGAGCGCGAAAGGAACAAGACAAATTGTCGGTGCGCGATCCCATCGGCCGGTAGATCGAGATCACGATCGTGACCGCGGACTCGAGACGACGACGTTTGCAAATCAATTAAGCGGCGCAGGACAGAGGCGATTGGCTCGGCGTTAATTAAGCCGGCCACCGGCAACCAGTTTGTCGAACTGTCCTCTAATTTCGTGCCTGCCTCTCCCGTAGGCGATAATGAACGTGGTTAAAGCGCCGCTGTTATACGATAGTTACCAGTACAATTGATCGCGTAGATTGTAACGCGACAAAACCGATCGGCAATCGCCAATTATTGAAACTTAATAGTCCCAACGTGATAAGATGACAAGCCAATTAGCCTAAGCGGCAGACGTTTAAGAGAATTATTAGTAGCACAAATCTCAATTCCATCAATATATATGTAAAATTAAATAAAGATAATTAAAACTTGTTAGTTTAAATAAAATAAGACGGTAATTTACAAATGATGACATTAATAATGGCATAAATAAATAAGAAATTATTGAAGAGTAACATATTCCTTATCAAAATTAATAACAAAATTGGGATCGGATGTAATTCATAACTTCGTAAAAAAATTCATTATTTTACTGCAATTATCTAAAATCAGTTAGTAGTTTGTTGTATCTATTATTTCAAATATAAATAAAGAGGAAGAAGTTTCGTATGTTATTATTTACCTACTTTTTTATTCATTTTGTAATTATTAACTCATTTTCAAATCAAAACTGAAATATAAAAAATATAATGCTACCTTCGCTACATATACGACATACATTTGAAGATACAAGAACGCGAAGAACGATGGCTCGTTTTATCGGCGCATTTCATCTTCTCGGAAACGTATCGAATAGCAATTAGATATAGCTCGATAAACAACCGATATCTGCTTTTATTATACCCTCATAAAATTATAGAACTTCTATAGCCTATTTTCTGCCTAAATGAGCAATCCTGTCAGTAATTTCTGTTAGTTATTCCGCGCAAATATTTCAAAGTAAACCCTTTATTAATAGGATTTACATCGTGAGGACTCGCCTTAAGAAAATAAAATGAAGCTGCGACACGCCAATAGTGCACGCCGAAGAGAGATACGGAAAGAAAACGAGGATAGTTGAGAAAGGAAGAGAAGAACATCGACGACACATAGTGGGCGTTGAGAAGATTCAGTACCCGACGAACGCCAAGCCCAAACGGCATTACATTCGATTCCAGCCGCCAGCGGCAGACATTAAACTCAACCTGTTCCAGTTCGCGCTTAAGCATGTTATAAAGCGAAACACTTCCTCCCCTCTATAAAGAGGATTTTGTCAAGCAAAAGAGAACAATAAACGACTCTCTATTACCTTTCTTCTCTGAGTATCAAGTCTTTCTCTATGTATTAAAAGAATTCAAGAAATTAATATAAATTTTTTTAATCTTATCTTGATGAAATTAGTACAAATTTTATTAATTTAATTTTAACTATATTCATCTATTATACGTCATTATATTAAGACATTATAATAAAGTATTTATTATATAAATATAGGCTATAAAATCAAAGAAATTCTTTTCGATAATGAATGATATAGAAATTATATAGAATTATCATCTTTCCGTTATAATAATGAGCCATATCTATTCGTGAAATTAATATAATTTCTAATGGAATGAAAATAAGTCGATTAGTATAAGGATAAGCCCAAATTTTTCCGCCGTGAATTTCGAATTACGAGACCGCTCACGACTTTGATCGCGGAATGCAGATCTTCAACCGATCGGTAGTAGCGGGTATATTGATCTTGGGCGGTATATCGATCTCGAATTTCAGAAGGTATAAGGTCGTATAACTACCGTCAGAAACGATCATGTAAAATAACAATAGGGGAAAGGATTTCTTCATAATGTTGGATATTATTACGCGATATCCGCGAGTGCGGCAATTTATTCGATAGTTGATCGATTTTTCAGATAACCGATATACTGCCACGTGGTACATAGTTTATACGTGATATCAAACAAGAATAATATACGCATGGGTTCAATTTGACACAATCTGTTAAGCGGTGCATTAAACCATTGTGATTTGCTGCTCGTCGGATAGTTATCGAGTTCAATATGCAAACGGAAAGGAAAAATAATTCTGATTAAATGCGAAATAGTAATATGAAAAGGCAATAGTAATATAAATTATTTTGAAATATGCAATTACCACTTGATTAATTTAATCAAATAAACATTTTGTTCTTCTCTATACATACAATACATACATACATACATACATATATATATATATA
>NW_012130107.1:1951818-1952784 GCF_000143395.1 Atta cephalotes | reverse complement strand
ACACACACACACACACACACACACACACACACACACACACACACACACACACACACACACACACACACACACACACACACACACACACACACACACACACACACACACACACACACACACCATATATTTTTTACTTTATTAAAAATTTTCTTTATTAAACGATTAATGTTTCATGCATTTTTGTTTATATATATGTATATACAGATTATTTAAAATACCAATATTATCTCACGTTAAAATATTAATCTCGCGAGCGTATCTACACGAAATTAACTTGCTCGTGATTGATTTCGAACACAGATTTCCTTTCCACGGATATATTTTGCGGTACATTGCGTATCTTATAAACGCAACTCATTCTAGAATCAAATCTCAATCGATGGTAAATCGACATTATCATGTCGAGATCACAGGCGGTACGCGGGTTATCGTACAAAGATCAAACGCGTGTTTCTCTAAATTCTTTGGATCCCGCGGACTGCCTTCTCTGACTTCTCTCCGCCCCTCGATCCGAAACGCGAAATGAAATATATACATGACGGCGACGCGGTCTGGCTTTAGGTTCCGTCTAGAAATATCTTGGAATTCCAATCTAATCGAGGTTACAATTTTCTTCTTAATTATACAGGGTGAGTCGCGAGTAACCCAATCGACTCGATCGATCGTGATCTCTTGCCGCGTGCGAAGGAGGTCGTATAGGTGAGCGTTCAGAATGCCGAGAACATGCAGGCTCTCCGAGCTCTCATATCGCGGAGATTCCTAGACTGCAGGTGGATTAGAGAAATAACAGGCTCTTTCTCAGGACCCGAACACGATTACCTCTGCTTTAAGGAGTATCGGTTTCCGATGGCTACCGGAGCTGCGCCCGCGAGAAGCTAGTAGTCCTCCTTTAATAGGATTAACGGTACTTATGATGTCACTCGTCAGCTTCACTCGTGTACAATTCCGACTCTCTCTCTCTCTCTC
>NW_012130107.1:1940687-1947705 GCF_000143395.1 Atta cephalotes | reverse complement strand
TACATATATATATATATATATATATATATATATATATATATATATATTAAATTAATTTGATTCGTTTTTATCTCTTTCGATGAAGAAGAAATGTAGATATCTTAGCAAAAAATATTATATTTGATTTAAATACATATATTCTCCAACGAAAGAAATAAAGACGACTAAATTAATTTAGTTAAAAGGACAATTTTTTTATCATTGTATAATAGGAAAAATCTTTTATTGAAATTAAACTAGCACCTAAAGACTTCGAAATGATAAGAATCTGGGTATCGATCATTCGTCAACGAGCTGCCTATATTTATCGCTCTAGCGAACTCTTTTTCAGAACCTGCATCAATTTCGCTTAAGAAATGATCCAGGATGCATTGCACTACACTGAACAGAGTAATTGGAAAATCGATTGATTGATCGATCGAACTCGTTCTAGAAGGCAAGTTTGTATCCATCAAGGTATCCACCGAGGCACGATAAGCCGCGAATGAATCGCGAAAAGTGTGACGATGAGACGTGCATGAAAGAAGTCTCGCCTACGAGACGACTAACATATTCGCGACGGCTATACGCCGAACGGTTTCGCGAGATCACATCGCGAGCTCGTCGATTTTTAAGAAACATCAGTCCAGTCGGTCGATGATCCGAAAGTGTCGCAAGTCGCGCCTCCCTCGAGAATGTCAGTCACCCATCATGCCATATGTGTTTCTTTCTCACGTGCTGAATCACACACAAGCCCAGCCTCGTGTGACGATCGTGACTCGTCGCGAGGATTATTTACAATCGTCGATAAGCCACGGAATAAGATCAACGGACTTTCCAAGAGTTCCGTGATTCGATTTCTAGATATTGCAACTTTCTCATTAATTACTAATCGACTTACATTTACATTTATCTGTACATTTTCTATAAATGATCGATCCTACAAATCTTACGTGAAAAGAATTGTTTTACTGAAGTACATAAAAATTTAGTTAGGTGCAGTTTTAAAAATATTTTTGTTTGAATTATCAAATTAATTGTAATGTTCAAGGAGAATGTTCAAACTGGTTGCTAGAATATTAATTTCTTTGTTACCAATAATTAAGCATTCTAAATAATTTTGATGATTTAAATAAAATTATTTTTAGATCTGTATGTTAAATTTTTAGATATTTTAACAAAACTGTTCTTTTCATGTATTAAGTAATGAGAGAAATGAAAAAAGTAAGTTTCATGAAATATCAATATCAAGAGATTAATGAAATAAAAAAAAATTATACTTAATTAAAAAATTTGTATAGATTAAAAATTATATCGCTTAAGAATAAATAAAAATTAAACATTTTCAGATTATCTAATTAATATAAATTAAAATTTTTTTAAATTTATACTAATTAAATTAGATAATCAGAAAATATTCAGGCGTACATAAATATTGTTTTAAGTATAAATAAATATTATACTGTCAAGAAATAAGGTTGAATTTAGATGAGTTGCGTATGGGTAAATCAGATTTAGATTAAACATGAATCATGACAAGTCGATTGTGCATTGGTCGATCGGCGATCTTGCACCAAAGAATATCAGATGTATGTACGACGTCAAGTCACTCACGTGTCTCCTCGGAGCATCTCTAACATATGCCAAGTCACATACGCCCAACTTCACGCAAGCATACGCTACGATATGAAAATTATAAGAAGCATCATGAGATAACACAAAGATCTCATGTATTCACGATGTGTTGTTAGTGACGCTAATTTAAATAGAATCGCAGGTAGTAGCCTTCATAAATGATTTTTCATTATTATTAATTTTGCCATGAAAAAAAATTATTCGTCATTTAACTTTGGAAACAAATGATTTCTATAAACAACGTTTTACTTTCTTACGTTACTATCAATCAACTCATATCTACAATACAATAAAATTAAGAAAACTTATTTATTCGCAAAATGTAAAAATTATCACGCTAAACAGCCAAAGGGCATACGTAACATATATAATGAGCACACATCGATGTAATCATATAAGCTCGGATATAAATTTAATTATCGTTCATGCTCGAGGAAACAGACCCCGACAGCTTTAGCTAAACAATCACTTTGCGTGAAAGTATGAAAATAATTCCGTGGCGGACAGTATGTGCTCAAGCATGTCTGTGTTATGCGCGTATACAATATTCGATCATAAGACACACAGAAATATCGATGCATTCGCGAGGACTCACATGCTTCGGCTCACCTGCTCCGAATTCCAGCACGACGGTTTCTCACCGGCATGTACAGTTATTTTATATTGTTTTATTAAACTTTGTAGCTTCGCTCAAACGCGGTATACCGCGGTCCATTTGAGACAAAAGTAATAATATTAATGAGAACTAGCGAAAATTCTAGCAAAAAATTGTCTGGTCCTTTTAACTAATTCGCCTCATTTTGATCTACATTTCTCAATGTAATATATTCTAATTCTAAAATTCTAATTTAAAATTGATATAGATATAGCTGGATCATATCGAATTTTTTCATTCGTAATGTTACACATGAAAATTGATAGCAAAATTTAAACAATCACGCATTAATTGAAGAAATATCATAAATCAGTCTTTCATAAAAATGATCATTTTTTTAATGAAAATTATTTTTCATTACAACTAATTTTTTATTTTTTCTTAAATAGAAAATTAACAGAATTGTAAATTAAATTTTGATTTCTAATAGACTGCAAGCTTTCTCGTATTAAATAAATTTTTAAGTGAACACATGATTGTGGTCACAGAATAATTTAGCGACTAAAGTCTAAGCGTCGCTTACCGGTAAACCACCGTTAGCTAAGTCTCGTTTAAATTGCAACCACATGCTACGCGGAATTATTAATTAACGGAGAGTCGCGACCGAGCGTTCTTCCATCGATAATAATTTCTCGATCGCATCTCAGGTCGCGACTTGCTAACGGACGCAGTGTCTCGTCACGATTATATACTCGCATACATTCTCGTACGTCCGTTGAGATGATAGCGCATTAATGTTGGCACCCCGTGGAGCGAAATGGGTCCATTCAGGTGTCTTTCGGGCCTACCAAGAACAGCGAGGGCCTTTCGAGAATCAAAGGCCACTGTGTTCTCGTATGCTATTTGCATCGAGATGCATAAGCAGTGCATAATCAGATCACTCCAACTGAAATAAATACGATCGCGATCTCTGCGCGGCTCCCGATCAGCAAACGACGATGTCACGATCGATAATCTTGAATTCTACCAAACACATTTGAACAAAGAGATATGCTTGCTGATTTCATTCAGCGAATAAATGTATTACTTTACATTTCATGAACGTTGTTTAGTGTACAAAAATTGATTCTATGAATTAAAATTTGTAATCAAAGAACAAGCGAGTTTATCAGTGTATTAAACATCACTACATATCAAATAGAGTGTATTCATATATTGATTAATACATCGTTAAAAAGATGGAATGATGCAATAATTAATACTATTAAATACTATTAAAATTGTTGGCATTGGTGTGAGTTTGCTCACCCAAGTACACGACGCGACTAACTGGTTTTACGGAAAGAATCAATAATCTAGAATAAGGCTTTAGCTGGAGAAACGATATCGTCGTTTTTGGTCTCATAAATCACGGACTACAGGCGACGGTCGCAATTAACCAGTAAGATATCACGATACCGACGATGTTCGTTTTGCCTTGATGCTTCTACTAAGATTCTTCATACAATTTGAAAACGTAGAAAGGAACATGCTCATTCAGGAATTTATAAATCGCATAATATACTTTTATCGAAATCGACTAACAATGTAGGGTAAAAGCACAAAGTTATTCAATTTAAAAATATTCAAAGATTATAGTAAATGAGCGAGTGAGAAAGAAAGAGAAAGAGAACATAATGCACACAGATACTAAATATTTCTGTCGAAATTGTCACGATAAATAAAATATTGCTCGTGTTTCTGCGCATGTGCGTATTTATCTGTAAACGCGCTCAGAGAAATAGCAGATAATATTAAACGCGTAGTATAATGATCGAACCGCAATTAATTGGTACGCTGGCAGATACCGGTAATCAGCGGCCCGTGCGAGGATTATCAATTACGCGCGTGAAATACTAGTATATTCACAGCTGTAAATCATTGACCGGTATCGAGCGGACGATCCCTAATGAGCAAAAGATATTTGGCTATCACAGCAATATTATACGAGCAGGCTGTGAAACCTTTTAACTCCCGCCGATCGAGCAGCTCCATTTTGCCGATTAAGCGCTAATTATAATACTGAATTAATTTAAAATTAAATGGTGATATATTGCATTATGTACTATTTTGTATCAATTTGAAAAAATGAATAAAAGATGTAATTCCCTCTAATAAATATACCAATGGTACAGTACCATATTTCTACCTATACAAGCCTAGTATAATTTATTGGCTCATTTGAGAATACGTAAATTTGTGTGTACATTTATCTAAAGATAAATACGATAGATGTGAAAAATATCGTAGCAGCCGTCAGCACGCGACATAATTGTTACATCTATGAGCTCTATGTTAACCCGAGTATGAGGAGGCACCATAGCAGAATTCGCACTTTCAATGGGGAACGGGGAACACTTAAACCGCGGGTGGCCTGTGTTCCTCATTGTCCGCATGTCGCTCAAATGGGCTGGAATAATGGGCCGCTATATGCGACGGCGATGTATATACCGAGCTATGGTACGTATAAGAAAAAAAGAAAAAGGAGCATAAAATCGTGAGCCAGATACCACACACTGAGCGTGCGGTTTTTGCGGACCAGACTGCAACAAAAGATTGTATTACCGGATGCTGATCGCGCCGCTGATAGTTATTACGCAAATCGCGAGGTTATCGTCGTACGCGTCTCGAATCGCCAGGCCGGTCGACGCGCGATATCTCTACCCGATTCGCCGGGTATATAAATATGACCGCTCCTGGAGTACAACGTGCCGAGCGTGTATCGTAAATTAGTGGATTAATTACGACGAATGCGAGTACCGTTGTTCTCCTTACATACCTCTCTCGAATGTCAGATGGAAGCATACGGGAGGTGAGTCACGGAAATTGTTCAGAATAGACGGACGATGCCACTTACCGATAGCTTCAATTATTCTCTCGGAGAGGATCTCTCATAAGGTAAGGTCATAGTCTTATAATATATTTCGAGATTTATTAATATTTATATGTAAAAAATTTGAGACTTAAAGTTTTAATGTAGTAATACAAAATCTCAAGACGCTTTGACTAGTAATAACCGAGTAATAATAATATTCATCTAGGCTCAAAAGAAAAACATGTTAATATTTATAATCTAAAATCAAAATATATTTATTTATTATCTAAATATATTTATTAAACAATATATGTATATGTGTTTTTGCACTGAAAAATATATTAAATTTTAATAATTATTTGAAATTGAATTATTGAACGGTACTAACTGGAAATTTACTAAATGCAAACATAGATTTGTTAGGTACAAAACATTAATTTAACTCATTTTTTAATTATTTATTTACTTTAAGTAAACGTTAAATTAGTACTATTGAAAATATGTATTAAGATTTAGTGAATTTTTTTCTTCAGTACTTTAATAATAATAAATACATTTTTTATGCTGGACTGGGCTTAAATATAACGTTATTAATCTAAGATAAAAAATTCAGTCATTTAAAAATTTCTACGATAGTTCTTTAAAACCTCTATGATAATAATAAATAACATTGAGATACAAACATTGAACAAGTGCTCATAAAAAGAGTGTCGTATAAAATAATCGAATTAATCTCTGAAGTTATTGAAGGTAAATCGAGATTAAGAAGAAGCTTGCAGAGGGAGATAAACGCGACAGGTTAACGGTAAAAGCAGAAAAATCGTCCGCGTGTTCAGCTTGATATCCTTGCGACGGTTATAGCCATACATTTAAACGTCAAAGGCAAAAGCACCTGTTCTCTGGCGCCCATTATTCTTTGCTTTTTACAACAAAGTACCACAGTTTTGACATCGCGTATACGGAAATCGATTAACACCACGTAGCGTGTGATGGTTTATTTCCTCGTAAATATCACCTTAATTAAAATGTTCGATATAAAGTTAAATTATTTTTTTATTTCATTTCCTCACATTGAAATTTTATTTGCCATACAAGCCAATCGAGATTAAATGCCGACGACATTTGATAAAACGAAATTGATAAAACGAAACTATGGCAATAATAAAATTAAACCTAATTTTGCAAGCAATTTTAGATTTATACATGTATAATTATAGATAATTATGTAAATGATATCTTTCAGAAAATCGGAATGCTACGAAGGCACCTGGCAACTAAGTTTTCATATTTAAAAATATATTGAGAATTATAGAACATAAAAATGTTATAAAAAATTCATCATTTCGAACGAGATTTTATTTCGAATATGTCTTTCATGCGTGTAAGTTTAGCAAAAATAATAGCTTGCGTTCACGTGTCATTATAGCTTCATATCTTTCTGCACGAAGGAAGTTACGTCGTTAATCAATTAGCATTACACGGCATGTGAGAAACGCGAGCATTTTTCAGATGAACGATATACGTAGATATAGATAATGCATTCGATTATACGTTCAATCATGTGAGTCAACGGCGGCGCTTTGGCGCGCCGCCATCCGCGAATACGTGTGAAAGTAAAATAGCGATAAATAAATTTGTAGCTTATCTCCGTTAATTTACAACAGGTCTCACGCGCGTGGAAATCGCGAATTTTTGTCAGGAAAGTCATGTGGCGCGTTCGGGAAAAATGTAGCCAGCGTTACTCAGAGCGTTACACACCGCTCTGCTTTCAAGCTGTGCCGACAAGCTTATATTTTCCTCATCATATTAAAGCACGAACGCCACCGACGCCGACGTCGACGAGATACCATTATTTCCTATCTCTTGCGACACACAAGAAACTGCGGTTACGTATATATATATATATATATATATATATATATATATATATATATATATATATAGTAGTACGTACG
>NW_012130107.1:1936580-1939011 GCF_000143395.1 Atta cephalotes | reverse complement strand
TATATATATATATATATATATATATATATATATATATATATATATATCTATGAGTTGAAACGCCATTTCCAGCCACAATGCCAACGCGTCGGCATGGCAGAGAGACGCCGCCGTCGGCTCAAGAAATTTAGTAACACCGTTAACGTCGTGGAATGTCACTTTTTAGAGCCCATTTTGCACCTGTCTGCCTGCGGCTGCAATCGTGGCTGACTGCGGGGTCATATCAGGTGAGTCACGTGAGCTCGCGGCTTATCCGCGATTTTCTCACGAGATTGCCAACGCTCGCGTTCTCCCTCGAACGAGTATCGATGAGTTGTTCCCGTGTACCGTACATTTACATTACGCCCGTATTTATGGATCCGCGTACACGCTCGATGCACACACCCCTTGTGTGTTAACGTGATTCGCGACATCCAGATTCCGAGAGGCAAATGGGAAAATCAGTTAGTGAATTTAATTATATTGTGTATCGCGAGATGTATCTCTAGAATGTTAGAAGGTTAGAACACGTTAGTTAACGTTTCTGCTAATGTTTCAAAGCGAATGTTTCAAGCGACTTGTAATTTATTGACTTGCTGAATCGTTTAAATCCTTTTATACTCAATAGTTAAGATACAATTAATCGAGGTATTTTATAACATATTTATATGTTTTTATGTCCACTCTAAAAAAAATCTATATTTTAATCTAAGATTTAATATAAGGTTCTTTTATCATTAAGTTTTATCTCTAACATGTACTTAGCTAATTTATTATAAACTACATGCACAAAATTACAATATACATGTATTTGTTGTCATTAGATGTTTGATGTTAAATAAATTCTCGGCTTCATGAAATTATTTGTGATTTCAGAATATCGAGGCGCGTCGATGATCAGATCATAAATCTTGGGTACACGCAACGTGTTTACGCAATGTAACGCACAGGGCGAACGCAATGCACAAGCACGCGTGCGTGCGCGTGTCAACGTACGCAGTACGCACAGCATGGTGTGGCGAGCATTGAAACGCTTCGCTCGACAAATCGGCCGATAATAGGATTAAAGCGATAATTAATCCTAGCAGGATTTCGTGTCAAGTCAATCGCGGTTTAGTAATTGTGAAATTGCGATGATTCAATTCTCCGAGCATTATTATCTACTTCTCTAATTCTTAAATCTTGACATATATTTTCGCGATTTTCGCAAATTATCAACTAAATCTTTCTATTAGTATAACACAATAAAAATTAAAACTATTGTATATTATATTGATAGATCAAATTAAAGTTAAATGAATAAATAAATAATTCAGAATATTATTAATATGATACATTCGTTGTGAATATTAGTAATGTAATTTGAAATAAAAAAGTATAAAAGACACGTATTATGAGTAAACATAAATTTGACTATAGTTATAATTTATCTACATTTGTATGATTAATCAGAAATTTCGTATTCAACAAATACATTTCCGGATATATTTATATCTGCTATTTCATTATTCAATTCATTTTTTTATGCACAAATTTTTGTTTCCATTTCGAAAAAATTTCCATTTCCAAATTTTATTTCCCTCTATCGCAATTACCAAAGTAAATTCTTAAAATTATTACAAGAAGATAGTGACGTAACGTAACTGACGACAAATACAATATAACATGAAATACGCGACTTCCCGATCGTACCGTATCTAAATAGACTTCCACATTGCGCAAACGCGATAAACTGAACAGACAGTGAATTCTATTTTAAAGCAGCTATCGCCGTATCGATTGAAATATCACGGCGGAAAACGCTCATAAAGGCGGATCATTATAATTTTTTTCGGACGCGAGCCAGCAACAACAACAAGCGTCGCGCAATTCCGCAAAATGACTTTCTACCCACGTTATAATTGATTTGTCACGGTGCGGCCGAGAGCGCTATCGGCTCAAGCTAATCGACGATGAAAAGCGCACTGCGCAACGCGAGTTGCACGCAAGAAAAGTACATACGCGCGCGTGAATCGTGACGTAGCTCCCGACGCATTATCAGTCGCGTTTCGCAAAAAGATCAATCGTCCGGTGCGTGTGGGTTAATCTGAGGAACCCGTTTCGCTAGACGGCCAATATTTTCCGCCTTCGCGTGGCGCCTCTCCCACTTGGATATCGCTCTAGCGGTTGTTCGAGACGAATGGGGTGATATCGTTACCGCATTTATTGAAAAGTAATTGAAATCACGGAGTTAATGGGCCGCGGTATACACGGCGTGATCGATCACGCATGAGACGTATCGCGCGCTGTAAAATAAAGGTATCGCCAGCATGTCATTATTTATGCAAGGACCGAGTGCAGTGACTTATCACTTCAATCGGCCGTCAGTCGATCTACATGGAACGAACCTCGGAAAGAATGGCTTTGCTGAGGTATTTAAAAATTTAGCAGTTAGCTACACTTACTCTAAAAA
>NW_012130107.1:1921263-1936025 GCF_000143395.1 Atta cephalotes | reverse complement strand
TTTTTTAGAGTGTCTCTGTAATTCTTACTGCATTGCTGTTAATGTTAACACCAATACCATGAGAATTATGTAAACACCGCATGTTGTTGAATCCACAACTTCTTTAAAATGTAGATCTGTAAACAAATCTGAAAATAATTTTGATGAATCATAAAATATATATAGCGTTCAAGCTGATTGCTGGAATGTCAAAACATTTTGTTGACATTGTTTATCATATGCTTGAACATCCTACATAATTATTTTGATAATCCAATAAAATTATTTTCAAACCTAAAATCTAAATTTTTAGATACAAAACTGTCCTTTCCATAAAAAATTCATTTCTCGCAGCGATAATTTTGTGAGAAGCTGAAAAGATTCATCTCTCAACAATACCACTTGTAAGATCTCTTAAAACTATATAAAAAAATCTATGTTACCCGAATATTTGTTATTAACAGATCTCGTATACTTTCTGTAATACTTATAAATATCGTCAGAGAATAATGACAACGCATTTAGAAAGCATCTACCAGTTTCAAGATCAAAAATGAACGCGCGTGCTGCTAATCGTGCGCGTGGAGGTGAATTACGAGGTTATTTTCCGAGTCCAAGATATATCCTACTTTGCATGTATCGTATTATACGAAGGTCTGCTCGAGTGCACGCGGAAAGATGCCCGGAGGTACCCATTGTATTCCGGCGCGTTCGCGTAATCTAGATCAGGATTACTTTTATCATTCGTTTGTGTACTATGGACCGCCCCAGCCGTTTGTTGCGTACGTAGTACGTACGCGCGCAGCAGCGTGCCGCGCGTAATAATGATCGCCTTTATGCACCATGAAAAAACAGAGGAGCCGCGCGTGACGGTGCAACGCGTGCACGCGCGCTTGCACGCGCCTTCTCCAGATCGACAGGTACAAGTAATAACTATTCGCTGGTATAGTTCGCCTCCTCGTTGGTACAATGTACCAACGCATGTCCGGTATTCGCACAGTAATTTCTAACAGGATTCGTATTATCAGCGAAACGCAACTTCCGACGAACTTTTTCCCCGCCCTGAGCGTGAACTCCGTCCTCGATACGATCGATTTGAATTTAACGGCTCGATTTTGCCATTGGATTTGTGGATTAATGACCGAGATTGGCTTGAATTATCCTCCGCTCTCTTACTCGGCGTGATTTATACTTTATATAGGTATTTGTTATCCGCGCCTTCAGTCGCGACGCGATATGTGAAATCGTTGTATTAAAGAAATTTACACGCAAGTGCGTTATTATACTTATTATTATGTTCGTTCATTTGAAATTCTTACTTAAATTTCACTTATCATTTTAACATTTCTATTATTTGAACAGATAATTCCACAGTATAATAGATACAATAGATTTTTCAATGTGTTTGTTACACAAGTAAACATAACAAAAATATGCTCTTTATTTCCGTAGCATCAAAATATTATAGCCCAGTTTTTCATTATCTAGTTAATTTACAGTTTATATTTAACCTCATTTAACTTGATGATAATGTAAAAATTGTACTTTTCTAACTATAATTAGTTACAATAATAAACTAATGATTTTGTTTATTGCTAAGCTGTAATTTTATTCACTACAAAATCATCAGTTTAGTGATTAATCATAAATAAAAAAATATAATTTTTAAATTATCATCAGATTAAACCTAATTACAAGATAATCAACAAATGAAAAGCTATAGAATAGAAAAACTATAGAATAGATAAAAGTCATGTTTTAAACATGTTTTAAACTATTGAAAACATATTTTTTTATAATATTGTTTAAAGCACGTATAAAACATTAGAAACTTGTTTGAAAAAAAAAACAATGTTTTGTTTTAAAAAAAACATCTCTCATCAATCATGTGAAAAATCGAACTTAAAACGGTCATAATTATATTCGTGTTTTCTCACTCAATGCCGTGATTTATATTTGTTATCCGCGCCTTCATTCGCGACGTGAAATCGATCGAAATCATTGCGTTAAGATAATTTGCACGCAAAGTGTATTATTATGTTCGTTCAATTATTTCAAATTCTTACTTAAATTTCACTTAACATTTGAAAGTACCTATTATTTGAACAGATAATTCCACGCCGTACCAGTGGAATTTTTAATACG
This sequence comes from Atta cephalotes, assembly GCF_000143395.1. NCBI lineage: Eukaryota > Metazoa > Arthropoda > Insecta > Hymenoptera > Formicidae > Atta > Atta cephalotes. The sequence continues at coordinate 1,933,901 of NW_012130107.1, read as the reverse complement.
TTTGCTACACAAGTAAAATAAACACAACAGAAAAAAGTGCTGGTTTATTTCTGTAGCAATGGAATATTATAACGGATCGCTGGTAATATATATTCTCTATTTGCGAGTGATTTTCCACATTACCACGAAACGTAGCTTACATCAGAATTCTTTTTTTTTTACGCTCCAGTCGTACCTACCTGTCGATAAGAATTCCACCCTCGATACAATCGGTATCGGGATTTAACGACTTAATAGCAGCGGCGCACTTCTCGATGATAAGTACGTTTTATACCGAGAAAACCAGATGCTTATAATTCTGTGTTATTTACCGTGAATGATACTCGAATCGGCCGAGTACGTACGCCCAGCGAGGATTAATATCTCGCGAACGGGAAATAGAAGTGGTAATTGATTGCGCACTAAAATTCCAATCGTAACGAATAAGAAGCTGTACAGATCGTTGCGTCCACTTTTGTCGATAATTTGTTATGATTTCACTCGCGTGATTGTGATATTAGCGAAATTAAGCAGAGAATTTACATTTGAAATGCTTTTTTTTTCGTTGCAAAACCTTTGCCAACATAAAGAAATCTAAGAAGAAATGAGCTCAATATAAAATCTACGAAATTCATATAAATATGTTATTATATACAATAAATAATAAAAATATTATTAAATCTAAGATTCTAAAATCCATAAAATTCTAAAATTTACGAATTAAAAAATTATAAGATTGAAAAATTTATGTTGGTACATAAAAATAATACTTTAAAATTTATTGCTAAAAAAATTATAGTTTATGTTATGCATTATAGATTTTTAACACTGATAGTAAATTTTGAAACAGTATACTGAAAAAATATACTAAATTTTAATAAATAACTTTTAAATAACGTTTAAATAGTACTAATTTAATATTTATTTTACGGTAAATACTTAAAAAAAGATAGTTTAACCAAATTAATTTTCTTCTTTCTAATGAAAATATGTTACATTTATTTATAATAAATATTCAACTAGCATAATGCTATATATGAACATTTATTAAATGAATGTAAACATTTATTAAAAAGTACATTTTCCATCACTGTACGATTATTTTAAAATTTATTGCTAGTGTTAAAAATCTATATATCCAGAGAAAGCGTTCTCCAATTTAAAGAAATGTTTTTTGGTATAATATATATATATATATGTATATATACGGTTAGAAAAAAATTTCTTTGATTTGAACGTCATTTCTTTGAACATAATTTCTTTAAACCAAATAAATTTGTTTATTTGAATTAAAAAAATTTTTTAATAAATTTAAATCAAAGAAATTTTTTCTTTAACCATATAACAAAGAAATATTTCTTTAAATCAAAGAAACTTTCTCTGGGTGTAGTGTATTTAATATTTTTTAACGTCAGTATAATAGAGATAAAGGACTTGTGTCACTTTCACATCATGATATCATATTGATCAACGTTCCGCGTTCTGCATTGAAGACCGTCACTGTTTACTTCCTATGTGTGCACTGGTCGACAGGGCCGAGATCGTTTTCTCTACCTTCGGCCGCGTCTCAACGGGAATGAAACGCGTATAAAACGCAGTCGTGCGGAACGACGACGGAACAACATCTCTCAACGTGGAAATGGAACGCGAACTCGTTTCCAAGCGAATCGCGTTGTAATTGTCGAACGATCTTTCCGCCCGACCGTGGCCAGCTCGAGAACGCTATCGGCCATCTTGTCGGAGACACTTGAATCAAATAATAAATAAGACAGACGAGTGATTACTCACCGGCCGATGCATCGTTGTCGCCTGTTGTCGCTATCGACATCATTGACACTGTTGAAGGTCAACATCGTCGGCACCGCCGTCGTTCAGTCGCCGCATCCTTGTTTAAAATGGCACTCACACTCGCGATTAATTATAATACGCGATACGCACCGTGTCAAATACGATACGATATTCGTCCATTACTTTATACGGCACTCCCGACGCGACGCTCTCGAAATTCGACATTCCTGGCATCCGTCGCATACGAAAACGCAACGATGACAATTGTTCGCTGATCGGTGCTTCACAGACAGTTTTGACGTTTATTACACAGTGAACGATTAAGAATCGAAGTCACATTGTTCGTCTCGACACTCGCGACAATTATTCTCGTGCGAAATTCATCTCTGGGAATCGGAAAATACGGAGCGATGAATTAGGTGTGCCAAGTGTTGCGCTTTACAGCGTGAAATAGGCCGCAAATTAGACAAAGTAACCGCGCGAATGGAAATAAAATAAACGATGACGCGCGGCGCTGTGATTGAAAGTGAGAAGTACGCATTATTTGACTTATAAATGGACCTATTTTCAACTCATGATGTACAGAGAGAAAAATATATTAGAATATTACAAAGCAAATTAAAGTTAAAATTATTTACAGATTTTAATATATTATCCAACATTATCAAGATCTTTATATTTTATAAGATGCTAGGGGGAGGATCAAATTACAGTAAATTGCTATAAGCAATTTAATTTACGATATTACTCCTATAATTTAATTTGGTTTACGTTTCAAGATCGAAAAATTAATTCGAAATTAAATAACTACATAAATAGTAAATAAATTCACATAGAATTATTTAGGCATTTAGATTCAGCTTAAGTATTAAGGCCATTATTTCATTTGTATGTTTTTATCGTAACGATAAATTTTTCATGCCTGTTGATTGGTTAGGATAGAGAGATCCGAAGACTTCTCTGTCCTGCATACATTTGTCGTACAACAAAAACGCACAAACGAAATAACGGCCTTAATGCTCAAGCTGAATCTAAGTGCCTAAATAATTCTATGTGAATTTATTTACTACTTAATCATTTAAATTTCGAATTAATTTTTCGATCTTGAAACGTAAACCAATTAAACTATAGGAGTAATATCACTTTGAAAGCTTTCTTTCCTTTCTTGTTGCGAAGCAAATATCACTTATGACGCTTTTTTCGATGTTAATTCTGTTAATTATAAAAAAATTTAATTACGACGAAATATATACATTTCTGTGAAATATATCTTATTAAAGGCCGATTGTTCCATCTTTTGATAAATTTTACCTGTGAAATAAATCTGATAATCCGCGCATGTGATTGGGTAATCTTGTTACTTACCCAACAGGTAAAATTTACCAAAAGATGGAACAACCGACCCCCATGTAAAAAAATACATATAATAAATGACTTCCTTGCTAGGAATAACATTTTATTTCGCCGTATTTAAATAAAGATTTATTTCAATTTATTTCAAAATACATATATTTTTCACAAATCAATTTTTAAATATTTTTTTTCTCACAATTAGTTATTAGTATTATGATCCTTAAAGCCGAACTTCAGAAACTTAATTTACAATGTGCCCTTTGTTCTTTGCTGTTTCTTATTTTTCCTACTTTTTGCCTTTTTATCTCTTACTCAATTTTTTCGTTTTTTGTTGCCCAGATAAAAGTTGATAAACGTCGCAAGAGACAATAAGAAACATGTGAAAAGAAAACGTAATTGTTTCAATAATCTTTAATTCGCAATTCTCAATTTTCAGTACGTAGTGTGACATATAAGTCGCACTATTATAAACAGTGATGCATTCAAGCGAGATGAGAAAATATACCAATACCGAGATTTATACTCGTATTCATAGTCAGGCCTTATATTTATCCTTAAATTTATCTTTAGATACTCTACGAATTATTTCATTGGCTGTTGAACATCTAAAGATAAATTTAAGGAAGCCTTAAGTGACTATGAATATGGGCTCGAAAAATAAATGATACAATTTTCTTGTCTCGATATTCTTGCTTCTCAAGATTCCCGAATTTTATCTCGAGACATTCGAAAATATCAACTATCATTTATTTGAAATATTTATATAACCAAGCAGCACATCACGTAATTATAACTGTCATAAAGATGTCAAGATGATTATATGACATTTTCCCGAAAAACTAGACTGGGAAATGTTGATAATAAAAATCCCTAGGCAACATGCTCCTACAAATGAGCATGACGCTAGGTTTGCTCCTTTGCAATCTAAGTTTTTTTTGTATAGAGGGATTATATAGAATTATTCTAATTTTTTGATTAGAATTGTTCAATTATTTTCTAGATTTTTATTATATTTTTCTAGGAAAAAATCTATTCTGAATAATATTTTATACATATTCTAATCAAGTTTTTTTATTAGTTTGTTTTCAAAAAATGTGGAAAAAAAGATTTAGGATTTTCAATATCTCTATCACATTATCGAATAATTTTTTAACATTTGATAAAAATTGAAATTTAAACCAAAATGAAAAACAAATAGAATTTTATTTAAAAATGTAAAGCTTAGCAATAACTCAGCAGAGAAATTTGGATCCTCATATTTTCTGTTCTATTCTTGAAAAGAAACGTAGAAAAACTAGGGAAATACATATATTACAGTATTTACTTAGGTTTTTTTTTATATATGTTTCTTTTTAAGAATAGAGCCCTCAAAATCTGTCCTCTTTTACTTAAGAGAAATTTGAAAATGAAATTTTGTCAAAAAAGACCCAAATATAGATGGAAAATTAATTAATATTAATATCAATATATAATTTAATTTATTCTGCGTCTATATTTAATTTTTTTGAATTGAAGAAGATAAAAATTTGATTTCAGATTAAAGTTAATCTACATTAGTGAATACCAACATTTATTTGTTATATTTGTATGATTAACTATTCTTTCATGTTTTTTTCTAATTCTATTTCTTAACATTCAGTTATTACTTCGATTTATTACACATCTCAAGTCTTTTTTTTATACAATAGAAATTCTTTTTTTATATATATATTTTATTTTTTTTATATATGTATTTTATTTTTCACTGAATATTTAAAATATCGCGATGATAAATAAGAACATATGTTTAAGTCTCTTCAAATAAATTTCATACCAATTGTAATATCAATCCAATGAATAAATTAATTAATTATATAGATGAAATTTTTTAAATGATAATTAACAATGATTTATTTTCTGTTATAATTTGTAATTGTTTCCTAGACTTCTATACATATAGACTGCTCTTTCATATAAGCTCTTTCATATAAGCTTGTGCGACAAGATTGAAGGATAACTGTATTCTATTATCTTTGTTCTTCCAATGTTCACAGGTATACTCTTCTCATCATTATATAGAAAAAAAGAGAAGATTTAATAGCAGGAATAACAAAGATATACCATCTATTCTTTATCAAAGAACTCTCTGAATTGGTGCAAACAAATTTAACAAATGACAATAAGTGAAATGAAACAAATTATATTTGATAAACAATATGTTTCATTTCAACTTACCGAGTAAAAATAAATCTAGTCGATCTGATTCAAGATCTAATGATTAGATAGTATCGATTAGAGGTAAGTTTTCTAACTCGTCACTGGATAGTTTATACTAGTTGCAGATTTTATTTCATAAAAAATTTGTCTAGTGATTACCTAGTAAATAAGATGTAAATTTTACATCTCAGTTACCAAGCAATTACTAGATACAGATTTGTTTTTATTATGAAAGATTATCTAGTAGTTGCCTAACTAAGGTGTAAATATTGTACCTTGTGTGATGTAAATATTGCATCATTCATTATGAAATTATTCAGAATGAATTCCGCAATCGAAATTATTTATTTCCTAGATTTTTATTATATTTTCTAGAGAAAACAAAATAATTTTGAATCGAAATTCATTTCTAACAATTTGATAATACGTGTCTAGAGAATTTTTCGATAAAGAACTGCCTGCACATGCTTTCTCTTTCTCTCTCTGTAGTCATAGCGTCTCCAGCTTCTTATATAGAAGCGCTCAGTCTATGTGTATAAGTCTATGGATCTGTTGATTAGAAACGCTGACGCTGCAATTGGTTATGATTATAAAAATTATTCATTTCATCCATATGACTATTTTAGTTTTCTGAGAACAGACATCGCATAGGAAAATGAGCACATAATATCGAAAGTGTCGAGAAAAATATCGAAGTGTTATGTGTATAATCAACAGCGCATTATAGCACTAAGATTTCTAGGTGCGGCTTCAAATAAAAAATTCTTCGACGTATTATAGAATCGCAAAGTTCCATGAAATAGATAGCAATTATGCAAAGGAATCGGATGCAACCAGTCGATCGAGATCCTCAACATTATAGTTTATACTCACCACGTCAGGGCCACCTCGTAGCGGCAAAGAAAACGATGCACATCTCGGTACACGAACGTTCACTTTTTCAACGTTCGGCCAGCCGTTAATTAACCTATGACCCTTTAATTATTACGTGGGAGGTCGCGGGAGGGGCAGTTTGCGGTAATATCGCGAGCAGGCATCGTTTGATACGCTCGAGCAAACGAAGACCCATCGTGCTCTTTCTCTCCAGAGCCGAAATTGATCAACCATCGCCGCACTGGCGATTGTTTCGCTTCTCGCCAGCGCGCAAACGAAAGTAAGTCTCGGAACCGGGTTAAACAAACGTTACTCGGGACATAATGGCGCCCTAATGACTTGATAAGCACTCTCCATTGCGCCGCCGTTGCAACAACGCGACCACGCTCTCGCTCGATCTCTCGGAAAAACGAAAGAACGGATTATCTTTCGAGTAAGCGAGGCAGCAGCCCGGCACTTAAAAGCGGCGAGGCACGCCGGCAAAAGCGAGCGGCAGCCGCAACCGAGGGCACCGAGGCACCGCACCCACGATTGGAAATTTGATCGATACCGCGCAGATACTAATTATCCACATCGATAATTAGTTTCATGGTGCCGATTGCGCATACGACGCTGCAGGTCGCCGCCGTGATTCGCGAGATCCCCCTCACACGGAATGCAGCGCGTTGCGTAAATCCCTTGAGCAGCAGGTGTGCATCGATCGCGAGTGTGTCGATAGAGATAAACGAGATTAAAGAAGATCGAATAATGAATCGAACAAATATCTACTCTAAAATTTTCAGAATGAATCTTGTAGGTTTTCTACAATATAAGTTATTATCAAGCTTTAGGTTATTAAGCCGTAAGAAATTTAAAATTTAGATAATGATTCATTGCAGAAGCTCTTAAAAATTGAAAATTGAGTCTTTTTTTTAGTCTGACTCAATTTTCACTCTTTAGAGTGTGAGATTCCATTTTAATGAATTTAGAGAGTGGTGCTTGCGAAAAGAACGAATGCTAATTATCGAAAATCTATCGATTAATACTTATTTCTATCAATAGTAGATTAAAAAATTCAAAAAAATTCAAAAAATTAAGCTTACGTAGCTCATTCACTTGCTCGTTTGCACATTTCGAATTTTTGTTTGTACAATTTTAATAAAAAAGTTTATTCAAAAACAATTTTAACTTTACACTAACCTCAATTTCGAAATTATCGAAAAAATTAGATCGAAAGTCTTATACGATTAGATTGAAAGTCTTATATCCGTCTATCAATGTGGATTAATTTTAATCTTGATTTAATTTATTCTTCTTTTTTTTCTAATCCTTGGAACTAGAAAAAAATGAAGAATAAGTTGAACCGAGATTAAAATTAATCCACATTGATAGAAACGGGTATAAGACTTTTTCAATCTAATTTACTTGAAGTTGAGGGATTAGTGTGAAATTGAGGAGTAATGTGAAGAATCCTCTAAATTCTCTAAATCCAATCAAATAAGTTATGTAAACTTAACTTTTTTTATGTAACTAACTTTTTTAATTTTTTGGAGATTAACTTAACAACGGTGCGGGCGAGAATAGTTTCAAAAGTTTATTCCAATAATTATTAGTTTTAACGAAAGACGAAATAGAGATAGTAAATTTAAGTTGTAAAAGTCCAAGCTGTCTACAAAACTTGTTCGTTCGTCTAGGTAATTTTCTCGCGATGAAGAATTACGACATAAAAGTTAAAGTATAATTATAGGATTGCTATTCGCGCTACTTGCTTCCAGGTGTGAAAGAGATCATCTTTTTCAGTACAGCTTTTGACTACAACGTGCAATCTTGCAACAATCGCTTGAAGCAACAACGACCTCTAATTATTACCCGCTATGTATCTCGAATTTTATTGATTTTTAAAATTTTGCTTCAAAAATCATGTTTATTAATATTTTTAACTTTTCAAAAATTTCTTAGAATATATCTTTATAAAAAAGGGAGGAAAAAGATATATTAATAATCAACAAGAATCTAATTGAAAATAATCTTGTTTATTTAATAACAGTATGAAACAAATAACATTTTATTAAATTAAGATGGCATATTTATTTCATTAATATTATCATTGTATTAACAAGATTATTTTCAATTAGACTGTTGTCGATGCTTTTAATAAGACATAATTTTTTTCATTTGGCTTATCAAGCGGTACAATATAATACATATATTATTACTTAATATTGGCTAAGATTTAAATTCGCGCAATCATTTGATCGACCTATAAAGGGCCCGCTTGGGTCAGGCCCACCTCCGCACGCGCGAGTTCGCACCGTTATGGAAGCGGAATCGTCCGTGATTTATTACCAGCGTGCGAAATCGTTCCGGCGGGGTCTCGTCACTTTCGCGGAGCGAAACGATGCCGGCGCGGCGCAGCAAAACAAATTGAAAGGCGCGAGCAGCAAATAATAATTAATACTTTCGTCGTCGATCGTTATCAGCCACGCGATTTTCCGCCTGCGCCGCTGATCGACAGCCGAAGAGTCAAACGGCTTTCTCGTAGATTCTCCTCCTCTGTGGTGTGATCCAATGATTTATCGTGGCCACTACCCGCCATCTATCATGCCCGATAGCGCTGATAACCGAATGTGTGCTGTTGGATATCTAAAACTAGAAACTCATAGGCGTCATCTTCGAAGGTTCCATGTGCTCGAAACACAGAGTTACATCAGAAGAGTTGCCATTTGCGAACATTAAGTTTTCAAAAGTTTTTGATAAACTAACAATCTTCTATAATAATTTTTAACAAAATTCTATATTTATTTAATAATGTTTATTCAATTTACCTTTATTTATCTACTTATCAATTCACAGACTTGATTAGAGGATTGAAAGCCAAAGAAAGAAAAGGTAGAGACACGATAGATAACGTTTAAGAATTTTTAATTCTTTGATTAATTGAAAAAATATTGCCATATAATTTTTATTTATTCTTATTCAATCTTCACAAAATACTAAATTATTATAGTTGTAATGGTTATATTAAAGAATAATTTTTGACTTTCAGAAATATAAACATACGTATCAAATTTTATAAGCATCTTAGATTATATGTTAATATTATATTTGGACGATATTATAAGTTTTTTTATATTTTTAATGTGTCATAAGAAAAAGGAGTTAGACGCCTATGAGGTTCTAGGATAGTATCAGTGTGCTCTCATTGCTATTGGGTGATTGCGCCAAGGTTAAGGACTTTAGGGCACTTGCAGTACCGTTTGAAAGATACAGTACCGTTTACGATACGTTTCTACTATTATCTTTCTATATAAAGTGTCTTCTTCAAACCAACACTGTTTCAGCCCTGTTGGCGTTACAAGCAGATCTAGGCACTTCCATTGTGATCATCTAATTCAATTAAGTACATTCAGAACGCTCAGTTCTCTCGTGGGAATATTTTCTCTGTCAATAGTATCCGTTGAAGTGTTTCAATAGCGCGTAACTAGAACAACCAACCTCAGTCTCGTGTTTAAAAACAGAAAAAAACTTACAAACTGTTATAAGATCAGATATAGTCTTTATTATAAAGAGGATTAGACACCAAATGCATTTACGACACCGTCAGCTGCGTTTATTTAAAAGTGGTCTATATTAGATGCTGAAAATAAAGAATTCAATTCAATAGATTTTAAACAGACGTTATTTCCGCATAATCCTGATAGCGCATGCTTTCACGTTTCATTGCTAGCTTTTTCACAACTGTCGAAAACGTTGTAACGTGCACATTGGAACGCGTCTAACATCAATATATTATTTAGACGTTCTGGTTGGATGTACGTGGCGCCAAGGAATTGAACTTTTCCATTAGTTCCATTGCCTTTCGATACGATCGATGACTTTCTCGATCGCACTTGTGGGACTATGACCGATATATCCTTGCAAACGTATTGCAGAGAACGTATTGAAATAAATTAATGCGACGTGTGTTTTTTTCCGAAGAAAATAACGGTCTGACCTGCGAATTATTCCGAGATATTAAAAGTACAGTCGCAACGTCGCGAACAATGCTCTCGTAATCACGCGTACTTAATTCTTATTATTGCACAGTCTCCTCGTTCAGGATGCAATAATGAAATGAATGAACATGAAGTATTTTGTTAATATTTCAATTATGAATACGAGAAGATAGTACGTTTTCTTATTTTTACGTTTTATAAGATTTATGAAATATTTCCTTGCTTTCTAATCTAATTTCGTTAATATTAAAATCATTCAAGATCGTTACTACCCATTATTAAGAACATTCGTCGCAAATATTACTTGTTCGATAGGAAATCCTTTTTGCACATGGACTGAAAAGAAGATGGCGCTTTCGAAACAAGATTCGCACGCGATGCAAGTGAGATCGTTATATTTTGCGTCATCATTCGCGGACAGTTTAAACTCACATGTAAAAGGCGGCATACTGTCGAAGGTTTACGAGTTTCGTCTCGCCCGAGCATCGTAATGACGTGACATATACACGGAGCCATGTAAAGAAACGTGTACGCGTATTAAACGAGGGCATGCCGCGATGTCACCTGCATCTTATGTAATATTGCGCCGAGATTGAATGGCCACGACTGGACTAAATGTCGTCCCGATAAACGTATATACCGCGACTAAAAGCGCGTGGGTCGCCAATCTCGAACGAGACAAGTACGGAAAAATTGTCCGGAAGATCGAGCCCGAACTAATACTTGATTTTTCATAATTCTCCTGTAGGCGATTGTTTCTCTTGCAGTTTCGTTATTAGCATATCGATATTGATAGGCTTAAATGATATGTTGTGCTGAATATATGTAGATAGATTTAAAAGCCATTTGATATATTTTGACAAGACAAAGTTATAGATTTCGAATTCTCTTCAAAAAGAAATAAAATGTATGAGGCAAAGTATGTAAATACTTCTAACTATGATTATAAATCGTTTTATAATTTTCTTTTCAATAAATTTGTTATTGAAGTTGTATTATAATTATACATAAGCTATGGAATTAAAATGTTGCTTCTGGTTCGTATCTTTCGTCAAAATATCCACTGAAAGAATATTTCTTGAAATATTTAAAAATTAGCTAGATAGATCTGAAAATAATTTTATTTGGATTATCAAAATAATTATAGAATTATAAGATGTTTAAATTCTTTTTACAGAATTGTTTAAACGTTCTACATAATTACTTTGAGCTACATAATTATTACCTGTATCTAATTAAATTTTTAGATTTTTTTTTAGCAAAATAGTGCCTTCCGAATTACAAATTATGCACTTTAAGAAATAGAGAAATAAATATTCTTTTTGTACATAATAACATGTTCAGATATATGATGTGCCATCCATAGATTAGGAATTACGGAACTACTACGGCATACACACGACTTAGAAAATTCCAGAGTGATCAATAGACAATTATAGGTCTCTAACGCGGTTTCAATGAAATTAATGGTTACTCTTTTAGCTCGTCGCCTCCACATCGAATGTATCGTAAGCGCGAAAGCCAGTGCACCTGCGTGTGCTCTAGCGAGAGAGGCAATAAAGGTTGCGTGGCAAAAGCACACTCGTCGAGTCTTTTCCGGCTCGACCACAAGCGGAATCTATTTAAAATACCATCGGTACACGCTATAACGAAATTTATGCAAACGATCGTATACAAAGGATAAAGGTGAAGCGTGGACTAATAATCACGGTATTGTGCCGTCTAACTATCGATTGAATAACAATTGATTAATTCTTGTTGTTGAAAATGTTTTATAATTCCAATGTATCTAATCTCTCGAGATAGAAGATATTAAGAAATCGCGTAATTAGATTATGTAGATGAACTATAACAATTCACTTCAATAATACAAAATTTTAAAAAACATCCTTTATATGTTTAAAAAGATCTAAGATTCGATTCCATCAATGTAATTTTAATCTCGGTTTAATTTACTCTTTATCCTCTTATAATTATTTTTTATATTATATTTTTTGAATTAACAAGAGATAAACAATAAATTAAATCGAGATTAAAGTAATTGTGAAGTTGGTCCCCCAACTTTTGAAAAAAATTAACTTTCTATAGCATTCGATTGCTCATCGTTCGCACATGTATGTACATCTTGAATTTTTGTTTGCACACTTTGATATTAATACAGAATATTATATAGACACTGTACGAGTATTAAATCCACATCAATATTTTTGTACAGTGTACATATCTATTATATTCTTCAGACATTTGCATTGTTAAATTGAGATTTACACCCAGAGAAAAGGTTGCTTTGATTTAAAGAAAGTTTCTTTGCTATATAGTTAAAAAAAATTTCTTTGATTTGTAAAAAAATTTCTTTGATTTAAATATTATTTTATTAAATAAAATAAAAAATTTATTTGATTTAAAAAAAATTATGTTCAAATCCAAGAAATGACGTTCAAATTATAATTTATTTGAACAAAATAAATTTTATTT
>NW_012130107.1:1903912-1920649 GCF_000143395.1 Atta cephalotes | reverse complement strand
TTTATTTGATTTAAAAAAAATTATGTTCAAATCCAAGAAATGACGTTCAAATTATAATTTATTTGAACAAAATAAATTTTATTTAATTTAAAAAATAATATTTTAATCAAAGAAATTTTTTCACAAATTAAAGAAATTTTTTTCTTTAACCGTAGAGCAAATAAACTTTTTTTAAATCGAAGCAACCTTTTCTCTGGGTGTAGCCAAAATATGAATGTCTCTCGTTTACTATACCTATAATCGTATAACTATCTCATTAACTACGTATAATATTAAAAGTACTCACACAGCTTTGAAAGCATTCACGTCAAATTAATCACTTTACCATTTGTTGCTTAATTAAAACGCAGACAACGGCCCTTAAAAAAATCCCGCGCGTCTCCCAAGCCTGTTAACGAAAGTATCGGATCTCGTCCCGCGAGGTCGATCGTTTTTTCTTGCAGCGGCAACTGCGATGCGAAAACGAGATTTCGTTCGAAGCACATCGTAATGCGGTAGCACGGTTCATGCCGCGCCGTCGAGACGTAATTGCGTGTTTGTGGAGCCGTTGTTATTAGTTTCACAGCGCGCGCGCGCGCGCGCGCGCGTGCGTTCGTTCCCCGTCTACACGCAACCTCCTCCGGGGCCGGACCTCGGAGGAAGCGAGACCACGAGATATGACCCGATCGACGAGCATGCGGCGTGGACAATAAGAAAACCGCAGAGGGTGGAGCTGACAAGGAGAGGCGAGAAAGCTACCGAAGCCTGTTACTCGCGATATAATGGTTCTGGAATTTTTTATCAATTTTGCCTGCACAACATACAGAACAATCTGCGGCGACACGTAATGTGATAAAAGATTATATATACGTGATTTCGGAAAGCTAGCATGACATTCTATTAATATAAAAAAAATAATGATAGTTCCAGTACTTTTTATAGTTCTACCTAAAAATAAACAAAAGTTCATTTTTTAATATGAAAAACCAAATATTAAAATATGGCAAAAAATTTTTTCTTTAACCGTATAGCAAAGAAAATTTCTTTAAATCGAAGCAATCTTTTCTCTGGATGTAATCTTTAGTGATAGTTCTACTAAAGATCTAGTAATAAATGCATTTTGAAAACAAAATTCCAATTTCCAATTTTTATACATTTTATATAAAAAACTTGAAAATACTTGAAGAAAGTGTTGTGCTGATTACTTATAACAATTTTAGCGACAGTTCTCATTAATTCTAAGAGTTCTATGCTTTACAATTATTTTTAAACGGAGTTCTGTTACATATTTTTTATTAATTTTTTTATATCTGGATTTAATATCTGAATTTAGCATGACACTTACAGAAAATAAATAGATTCGTATTCACACTTTACTTTTATTAAAAAATGTGCCCATTTAGCATATATATATATATATATATATATAAATTACGTTATATATATCGTAAAATATCAGAAATAAATACGTGCATTTATCGATAAAAATGAGACATAAATATCATAATCTCATTAATCAGAATTAATAAGGTATTGATACGTAATTGTAAATAAAATAATATATCAAATATCAGTTACATTATCATGCAACAATTGTGTTTAATTGCTTCTCAATATCTCTCGAAAAAAAGTCCCATTGAATCTACGACTTGTGTTATACCGAAATAAAAAAAGAAAAACAGGAAAGAAAGTACGCAAAGAAGGACCGACGTTCATTATTAATAAACGCAATACTTCATCGGCGCGCGGCCTACGTTTTCATTAACAGCGCGGTCAGACGCGCGGTCCATTACTTTCCCAATAGCGACACGTATGTTGTTAAGAATGATATTTAATTAAGCATCGAATAATTGAAAATATTCCTCGGCGAATTGTGATACGCCGCGGGGGCGCGCGTCCCGGATCACGTTGGCGTAATTAAAACTGTGGGATTGTTACGCCTGCGTTTTCCCTTTCGCCGTATATATTCACGAATAGACACGCGTATATATGTATGCACGTATTGTACGAGATTTTTCCGGCGCCCTCGGCGATGACTCTTCCCTGATTTTGCTGCGTGGGAGTTCCGCAGGTGCATCCTCGATGTCAGAACGCGGTGATTCAGCGTCGAGCCGCTATAACACGGCGTTCCTCTTTTCTCTCTGTTTCTCTGTGCGACGGCGTATCATCGGCTTGTGCCGATAGATCATTCGTTGTTCGCTCGATGACAAGCATTTTATGATTACTCCGTGTATTACTTTATCCCGAAATGGAATGCAATCTCTCTCTTTCTCTCTTCTTCTCTTACGCGAGCAGATCAGTTTTCGTTTATGTCTGACGGATAGCCAGCGTATCTATACGAAGTTACGAAAGGTGCATTGTCTGTTTTACACAGGGGTGTTATTAACTAATCACTACAAATAAATCTGTAAGTAAAAATTTAAATGAATAATTCTTAAGAAAAATGTTTCTAACATAGACACGTAATATCAAACCATAATATCAAATGTTTCCAGCCTGTAAAATCAGCTCGAGGCTTTTTTCCTGTTCTTTTCCTCTCTCTACGTCTCGTAGATATGATTTAATTCCTGCTGTACTGCCTTATTGTTGCACACCCGCCTTTTAACCAGCGTTCCTTTAACGTTAATAATCATTGGTTGGTCTCGACTCACACCAAGATCATGGATTCGAGAGAGACGCGAACGTGAAACCGCGTCCGAGTTATCGGCACATCTGTCCCGTAAATGGGCCCAGGATTTATGAGAGGGCCAACACGCGCCTGGAATCATTATCTCGACTCAGGGCGAGATATTTATACGTGCGGCCTTGGCAGCTCTCTCTCCACACCCTGTCATTATCCACGTGCGCTTCGAGGCGCTTCTGACGATCTTGTCGTTTCCTTGAAAACACATTAATAAATTAAGAACTTTGATATATATATTTTGCTAACATAAAACAGTAATTTAATATGTACAAAGGCGTTAAAAATATCAATTTATTATGAATATATATTTATATCATAATTAATAAAAAAGCTGTATCATGTTTACTATCATCTTATAATTTTATCAACCTTTTCGATCGTTATTATATAGTCGATGCTACTTGTTTTATGAAATTACAATTTACATTCGTATATATTTTTCAAACGTAATTATTTTTTTGCAATCCCGGACTATTTATTTTAACTTATTTCTAGCAATACAGTGTATTTCTAGCAATACAGTGATTTTTTTTAAGTTTGGATTTTAAAAAATTATACATTTCTTAATTATTTAAAATATGAGTTTTTTGTTTCATTACAATTAACATTGTAAGTCCTTAATCAACATAAAACGGATTCTAGCCGCAGTTACAGTTACGTAATCCTATATAAGTTTAGTCCCGACTGACCTATTGTGATATGCTGGAAGAACGAGCAAATAGGTGCGTACAGCAGGACGTTAACGAGCGATTCGATCGGCGAGCCGGATTATTCCTCGGCTCTGGACCGACAAGTAGCTCGAGGAGGACCGCCGACGCTCGCGTCAGAGCATATATCCGGGTAGACAACCCCTTCGGATGAATAATGGCCGCGGTAACGCGGCGTACGATCTCGGACAAAGCGAGGCCAACAAGTGTAACGCGTCGGCTGAATGCTTCGAGAGATCCGTTCGCTCCCTTCTCCTCCCAGCGTTCGAGAACGAGGCGTAGCAACTGTTAAGAAAAAAATAGTCGTCTCTCTCTCGAGAGAGCAGCGTATAATAGTCGGTTAATGATCACCGCTGAATACACACGACGTGAATCGCCATACGATCAACATCGAAAGCGCGCGAGAGAAGGACTCTTTTCTCCATAGAAATTCTACTCTTTTTTTATTTCACTGGCTCGCTTCCTCTTCTCCTTTAAAAACCGTGTGATTTATTAACCCGTGGCGCTGGACAGGTGAACTGTTCCTGTTCGCGGGGCAGGTAATGGCTCGGTAATGGATGCCATCGAATGTGAGACTCGGATTACGGCAGCTAATCGTCCGACAATAACTGAATAAAAAATGAAGAAATTTAAACATGCGAATATATGATTAGTTCCGTATCGAAGAAGTTAATACCACCGTAATGTCGTGTAACTTGAATCGATCCTATTTAAAATGAAAAATGTACTAAATTTTAATAAACACTTGAATAGTATTAACTAGATATTTAAATACATATAACATTTAAAAACGAGTATTTATATTTGATACATTACTTTAATTTAATTCATCTTGTTATGGAGTAAATATTTATTACTGTAAGTAAATGTTAAATTAATATTACTAAAAAAATTATGTATTTAGAGTTAAGTTAAAATTTTTTTTTTAGTGTAGCAATGTTTGATAAATGATTAATTAAATTTGATTAATTATATATTTGGGAATTATATGTTTAAATTATTTGTTTGCGTGTTTATGTAATAAAGATTAAAATACAACTGTTACGGTACTAATGCACTGCTTAAGTACGTTGTTTTGGATCATAACAGTGGCAGCAATATACGCTGCCTGTTCATTGGTCAAACTACGAAAAAAATTAAGTCTTTCTTTGCTAGCTAAGAAGGAGAGCATACGTTTTCCGAGATATTAATCGTAGGTTATTGGCACGACAAATGATTGCACGAGCAATACAATTGATGGCTTTGCGTACAGGTGTGTCTTTAGGCGAGACAGACGTGTGTCTTTTACGAGTACAAGCAGATCGATCATTTCCACTTATTACTCATGTACTTACTTCATAAATTATTTTTTATACTCGTACATTCCCGATACGAAGATAACATTAAAAGAAACAGCCAGTTTTTGAAAATAATAAATTTTTACTGTTTGTTATTATGCTTCTTCTCTTTCAATTTTTATTAGAAAATTTAATATTTTTATTAGAAAATATTTTTATTAGAAAAAAAATTGAAATAAACTTAAAAAAAATACGGAACAAATTAGATTAGGATAGTGAAACGAGATAATTTTAATTTTCAATTTTATTGTTCTAACTATTCAGTATTGTGTAAAGTTGAATAACACGCTATTCATTGTGCAATAAGCCGCTATCGCAATTCCTTTTTCCTCACATTTACATCGTTAAAATCAAATCGATAGTAAAACGGCAAGTCTAGCGATTCATTGTGCTAACTAATGAGTTAATTACGAGCACGTACTATTTAATGCAGCGGCAATACGCCATAATGAGAGGCAGTTCTTACCTGGGAAACATCGTCGCTTTAATTATCGATACAGATATAATTAGACAACTCTTATGCGAATCTAATCCATGCAATGATTTGAATTATTTTGGATCAGACATCTCGGGAAGGGAATCGAGAAAATATTTATGAAAGAGGAACTTTATATTTGTATTTTGAACTTTGTACTTTGTAAAAATATAAAAGCAATTCACTCGATCTTATTCCAACTGTATTCGTGAAAGTGCACATAAATATTTGCGGGGGACGACTAACGAGATTTTATAGTTAGTATTATTCTGTTAAATATAGATGTAGTATCTCAGAACAGCGATGTGATTTGTGCTATTGTAGTTACGAGACACCGAGCCTACGGCGAGCAAGTCCGTGAGCTTTATTTGATAGTTTACCTCTAATATGAATCGTATACTATCTTGCATAGAATTTCGAAACATCTCGACTTCGAAACTCGAGACGCGCTATTTTGCATGTTCTTTACGGTACGAGCGCTCCAGAAACTGTTCTTGTCACTGCGAGTAATTTTCGTCGGAGTAATTTCATAAAACATTCGAGATCCCTATTCTATATTGAGTTCTACGTCGCGATTATGCCGCGCAGTTTTGCGACGAGACGCTACGTAATAGTCTGACACCGCGTTATGTGTAACCGTAAACCGCTGTCGTCAGTATAATAGGTACCTACGTGCGGAAATTTGCAGAGGTGCGGAATAAAAATTTTTTTATTAAAATAGCGTCTATACTGGATTTTTATTTAAATAGGTTTTATTTAAATAAATTGTTTGAAATAAATTTTTGCACTTAGAATGAAATAAATATATATCTATTTGGACATTGAAGAGAGAAAAGATTACCATAGATTATAAATCAAGGAAATGTCAAAGAAATGGAAAACAATCAGGGAAACCAAGGAATTAAAAAAAATTTTTTTTTAATTAAATGTTTGATTTTAAGGAAATTTAATGCGTATATCATACCTACGCAGTTTTGGAATACTTCCAATTTAACAATTAAACGCGAGCAGTAACATTAAGTAATTTATATTGCTATGTTAAATTACATCTTCAACAAAATATTTGACGGTTTCCAAATTAAAGCGAAAATACAAAACATTTCAAAATATTATTAAAAGCATCAAGGAAGATTGAAATTTTATGAAATTTTATCTGGAAATCAGGGAAAAGTTATGGAATTTTTTTTTATGATGAGAAATTTGTGACAACCCCGGAAAAAGCGAAGATACTGATTGTGAGTGCACAAAACGCAACAGACCTATTATTTAGTATTTTATCGTATTTGTTCAGTATTTTCTCATCATTAAGATGAATTTACTACTATTTCCTTGCTTTTTATGTTATTTAATGATTATTATGTGCTTAATTTGCGATAATTCTTGTTTCGATTACATTTATATTATTTAGAAATAATGATCGTAGATGTCTTGCCAAGAACTTTATCATCTCGCCAGGATACTTGCCAATCTCTTGCTGTTACGAGCAGATAGAATTTGTTATGAGAGATATATCGGGGGAGTGATTGACTGCTCGGATATATACGCTGCCCGAAACCACAAGGCGGCGGAATCAATTTGAGGCGTTATAAACAGCCCTCGACCGTCATTAGGATAATTCCTGTCCCAAGGCGTGTAGGTGGCAGATGTACGGGGCATCGTTACGAAACGTGATTGCGTAAATCGTGGATTAACGATCTCGGAAGGTGCCCGCGTCGACCGATGATTCCTCTCTACGGGAGGAGAGGAGATTAATTTTGAGCGATCGTGGCCACGGGGGATCGAAAGTCCACGGAAGTCTTTAGCATGGGGTAGCAAGTCCAGAGCAACACGAAAAAGAAATGTGTATATTTTTAGGATTTATCTTCTCTTCAAGAAATTTACGAAGAACATAAAAATGTATATATTTCAATGCAAATAATATAACAAGAACGCGGTTCTTCATGGATTTTTGTAAACATTCGTTAAACATTGATTTCTATCGCGATGTAATTAACAACCAACAATGGCTGTAGACTTTGGCGTAAAATAAAACACGGAACTGTATCATACTATCACTGATATATCGAAGTGAATTAAGACAATGTTGGTGACCTTTTAAGTAGCACCTTTTAAGTCGAGCAATCAAGATAATTAAATCACGTACGGCAATAAATATAAGACGTTATCGTGCACCATTATCAGCTAATAGAAAGAATTAAGTGGTGCGTTTAGTTCAATGACAATAGACGCGTAGACACGCGTGCATTTGAATCATCGAACCTCGAGACGCAACTCAATCTTGCGGCGCTTGCACATGCGTGGTACACAGGAAAAACCTAGACTCTTTTATTGTCTTGCACGAGCAATTGACTGCGACAACAGTTGATTGCTTAACCGCAATTAGAATATGAATATTTGATGAGATCTAGAAATGAGATTTTATTTAAAAAACATGAATTGCGTAATTACTTTCTAAATTCTTTAGAGAGGAATCTTACTCTAAAGAATGAAACTTGAGCCAGTCTTAAAAAAGAATAGCTCAATTTTTTTCTGTCTTTTAGAGTGAGATTTGTTCTATAAGTTTTAGAGAGTATATATTTATTCTGTTTTCATTTTAAAAAATAAAAGACTTTTAGAATTTTTAATCATATTATGAACATTAAATTCTTTGTAAAAAGTTATTAGTTATTATACACAAAATATGAAAATTTGGGTAATTTTATTAACGAGAACATATCAGAAATGGTTGAGAAGTCATCCTATAGCAAATCGCCGCGAAAGTTGCGAACGCTCGAAGCGTGACGACGCCATATCGCACGAGACACTTTTGGTTTGCCTAAGTGTGAGAGATAAGTGGCGACGTAATGGTAACTCATAACAATTTGTATGTAAAAAGCGCACAAGGTGCTGATTATTGCACGACAAAACGTGTCTTATCGCAGATAACTGTAAGGTGAAATAAAAATGTGTAAACCAAAAAATTGACTTTATTGTAAATAATGTTAATTATATTACCGCAAACGAGTCCTGGGTTTTTAAGATATTTTTCATTCGGTTACGTGTTATACGATATTAATGCGTACTCTTTTTCAAATGCCCGTCGATACGTATCGTAGGTCTTTAACGAGAAGAACAGATGAGATCTGAACGAAATATTCCTTCCGGAAGATGTAAGGACATTCTTTGTCGCACACAAAAAGGACGATCAAGCCTGTCGAATATCGATGATGTCGGTTAACGGTATTGCCCACCCTCCGACTGTCTGTATTCCATATACGAATCCGGTCCCAGGAAATAGGACTCACCTACCATTTATTAATATTTTTTCCCCTTGCGAGAGCTCGTCTACTTTGAAACCGACCGAATTTTGTGCCGAAGGAGGCCGCCCAAAGTAGGATCTTTTTCTTTTTTTTTGCAGGACCGGATGCACACCACTGTGTTTAGCGGGACTCCTTACGGTGACGAGAAATTTCCGTTTGAAAAGGAAATCAGGAAAGTAGGCCAGGATGCATTTTAAAATATCATGAAACATAAAGTTACGATAAAGTTTAAAAAATTTTTTAAATTTTTAAATCGCGCAAAAAATTACAGGCAAAAATTATGCTCACAATATACAAATATTAATGAAAAATTAATTTGAAATTTTGAATGCATATTTGATATATTGGTCCTATAAACATTTTAGAATCGAAAAAAGAAATATTTAAAACAAGATAAAGTAAAAAAAAAGATAAGAAATTTATTTAAAGAACTTTTTGTTACGCATTTAATGACATTTTAAAATATAGAATTATCCTTTAAATGGACAAACATGCGAACGAATTGTCATTCGTAGCTCCGTTATCTGAATATACGTTCGTTCTCGAAGCGTGGAAGAAATCCGCTTGCCTCATTTCGCAAGAGAGTTTTACATGTTGTTACAGGACAATTTGAATGTGTAAATGCCGAATATATATAACGCGACCGTGATGCCTTAAATCCCGTTGTTATTACGGAACTGTATAGCACATTGGGAATTATCATGCGCGATATGCAACGATATGTGCGTTGTGCACTTTGTGTCGAAGTTCGCGTTTTCGAATGACGATGATAACGGTGTCGATAGCGACGCTTCCATGTCTTCGAGATTGCTCCGGAGGAAGTTTTTGCCATTTCATCGCAATTCACTTTTTCACACTCGTAATCGGGTTGTATTTTTGCACCATTGGGTGTTCATAATTTTAAATTTTTTTTAAATGGACAAATAAAAAAATTGTCACGGTAAAATATTAAATATTATTCCACATTTATTTTTATGTATGTGGAGATAAATATATATTCGTGAAACTGCGAAATTAGCATGACATTCTATTATATAAAAAAAAAATATGAAAAAAAAATTACAGTTCCAGTAGTACGTTCCAGTTTTTAATTCCACATAAAAATAAAAAAAGTTTTTATCTCAAAAAAAAACCAAAAATAAAAGTATTAATTTTTTCATGTAATGAGTAAAAATATATTTTTATATCAATTTTTATTGTATAACACATTTTAATATGTAATTTTATTTATTATGTTTATTATATTGATAAGCAAAATTTTTGTATTTTCTTAAATCTAATACGTTGCTTTATACACATTTCTGATATCTTATGCTTCTCAGTTCGCGCTAAGTTTGTTGCTAAATGCTATAAGATTTCCACGATGCAGCACGAAAATGTGTGCACGTTCAAGAAATTTACGTCGGCACTCATCTCGTCGACGATTTCGCTGGAATTTACTTTGAGTACGCTTTATCCGTCGAAGGTGCACAGGAAGATGCGGCTTCTCGCGGCTGTATCTCAATGACATGTTTATCGATATTTTAAACATGCACGACATGATAATTTCTCTTGAGATAGCGTGGGCGATGTTATTCGAATATATCATAGATGTAACAATCAATATCTACCTTATAGTTCTTGATAAGTTTTACCTATTCACTCGCTGTGCAAAAATATAAGTTGCATATAGTTGCATATAGTTGCTTCTTAGAAATACTAATTTACATACGAATGTTGTTAAATATTCATTAGCGATTTAAATAACGTGTTAAATCTTTAAATATTTAAATACATATGACTAATGGCTGGACAGTATTAAACGTACGGCGTGCAGAAGGAAACGCCATGATGGAATCTCGAGAAGGGAAATGGAATGCCTTGGCCGATAGATCACTAGTCAGTTAAAAACAAGTTCAACGGTACGCGGTCTAATCTAAAATCTAAAACGAACGGCGGGAACAGGTCGATTTTTTGTCACGTCGAATGTGGGCGGATGTATTATGGCGTCCGTGAACTCGAATTTATCACCTCGCGGCGGGAAAGGGCGTAGATCGAAGGAATTTTCGGGACAATTATTTATGATTCATGCTCTAATGATTGCGATGCTTTTTCCGTTAGCACTTTGATTTCATATTGCGAATACGACATGTGTATATTACATGATCTTTGCTTTTGCCTATAGCAAATCTATGGTTACTCCTAATCTGCGATCTTAAACGAAGTTAATGTAATATATGTTCATTTGATTTTTATCCATTATATGTACTTATGATTAGCGATACACTCGAGGGTATTATTTCTTACCATATGATAGATAAAATTAATTATGATTTCTATCTCTGTTTAATTGCGGCAATATTTTCAAATCTAAAAATTAAAATTATTTTAATTACTAAATTTTGCGCAAGAATTTCTTTTATCACAAAATGGCACACGAGATTGTAAATCAATAAAACTCAAATCAGAGCGTATCTCGACTGGTTAAGATCCAATCGGCCAGCTTCATTGGTCGCCGTGAAATCCTGCGGAACGGACAAGGTTTTCCCGTGTCTCGGACAGGTTTCGCGCGGTGTGACACACACCGAGCTAATTTATCGCGGCGGTATAATTATCTCGGTACCTACCGGTTGCCGGTCGACCAATCGAAAGTCACCGTTTCGACTTTCGCTCCTCCCAAGTGTTGGGAGCAACGCAGAGACGCGTGACACGTTGTTCGCTCGTAAATTGCTTACCGAGTACAACTGACAGAGATCCATTGATGGTCAATCGACAAAACGAAAAGGTATTCGGATTCTGTTTCGTTTTATTCGAGTTTTATTCTTAAGCTTAATCTACAATGTGTCCTTTGTTTTCTGTTTCTTGTTTTTCGCCATTTTTTACCTTTTATCTTTCCTCTTACCCTACTCTTTATTTTCTGCCGCTCGAAATAAGAGTTGACGAATTTTGAGAGAAGTAAAAAACAATTGTCACAAAGAAAGAAAAAAGTTAAAAACAAAAAAGAGGAAATAAAGAATATCTTTATTACTGTTTTTAATATGTTAATACTTTCCGAATTATTCATAATCATCTCTAACTAATCGTAAATGTTCTATCGTGAATGAAAAAATTTACTCCTAGAACATCTTGTATTTTTTCTAATTATTATTAATTTAGTTTATATATGAGTTTCCTATTTTTTTCTAATTCACTTTTATTTTTTAGAAAGTTTACTTTAAAGTAATAATAATTTCTATTTGCTATTGTTATTATTACTTTCTTCTTCACGTATATGATTACTTAAACTCCGCCGAACACACCGAAATGTATTATAATACTCGATCTCAAGACATACCGAGTTGCTTATATTTGTACGGTATGATTCAACGCCAACTTTATTACATTAACATCCAAACGAGTGACTCGCGATTTCGCGCAATGGCAACGTTACGATGGAGAGAGGATATTTTCTCTATTCTGGTGTCGTCGTTGATAGCGGATCCAGTATGTAAATATACTCCGCGGAGGCACATCGTGCATACACGCGGATCTATGAACACATAGCATAACACGTGGGCGGCCGAGCAGCGTACGAACCGGCTGAATGAACTTCTTGCGCCACGCTCGCTGAGTGAATGGATCCACACGCGTTTAATGACAACTCGTTTCACTCAGAGGGACCGGAAGTCTTCCGTCTCCTCATAACCGTACAGGTGTGGCCGCGGTTCGCGGAGGATGCGATGGAACGCGCGTGCTGTGAGAAGTTGACAGCTCGATGATGAAGTTCGCATGATAGAATCGATCGTATATTCGTAGAAAGGAAATAGACGAGAAGAATATGAAATACGCACACGATTTTATTGAAGTAAAAATTTAGCTACGTAGAGATTTGAAACTAACTTTGTTTGAAATACCGAATAATTATGTAAAACGCTCAGACTAGTTTCTAGAATATAACTGTTTACAGCATACATTTTCATCAACTTTTAATTGTTTTAAATAAAAAATGTTTTATATTATTATTTTAACAGTCTAACAAAATTATTTTCAGTTTTTGTACATTGAAAAAAATGATTCTATAGAAATATTTAAAAATTTAACTAGATACAAATCTGAAAATAATTTTGTTAGATCATTAAAATAATTACGTGAAAATCTCAAGTATGAGCAATGCTGCAAAAAGTTTTGACATTCTAATAACCAGTTTGAGCATTCTACATAATTATTTTGATTCGTTTCTAACTTTTATATCTAATTCAATTTATATCTAACTTCGTACTTTCATATGGATTATATTTATAATAATATTTCTCAAAAGCGTTTATTATTAAAACGACTCAATATTCTTATCAAACTAAAATTAATTTTGGATTGATGATTTACTTTTTAAGATAGAAATAAAATATCTCATAAAATTCTATTATATAATGTCTTCACAATGTCTCATTAAATAATTATATAAAATAATTATATAACTATATAAGAAGAATAATTAAACGACGTATGAATAGGAAAAGGAAACACTTAGCCGAGAGAATTGTACATACACAATAATGCTGTGAGAGTTTTCTGTAAGCATTAAATAATCAAGTAGATAGTAATTAAATTTGCTTGGAAAATATTGTGTTCAACTCGTGATATTTAATTGTTCAGAACCGAAGATCGATAGTTAACTAGCAGTTATTTATTAAAGGTAGCCGCTAAGAGTGAGAAAAAAACTATATAAATCGATGCTGCATCAATATAAGTTATCGAAAATCAATGTTATCGCGGTGATATAAATGTTGAAAATTATTATCCGATAAAACGCATTATTTACATTTGACGACGCCTAGCAAGAATCCGCCGTGTGTAAATCAACAAATCTAATTAATCCCGATGGAATCGATTAATTTGCGAAATATGCTGGTTGGAATAAACTTTCTCACGCGATAAATTGAAATTAAAATTCGTTGTGCAAATAGAAAAATTTATAAGTTATAGTATTAATCTTCCCTAAATCTCAATATAAGACATTCCGCCCTATCGAACGAATGTATTATTGAACTAACACTAACATTGCTAGTAAACGATCGTCGACCCACGCGTTCACGAACGAAACATTGCTATGCCGTCATTTAATTCTCTCACAAATTAACTCGCTTCAATTAACTCGCATTTTTCCGAGTATCGCCATTTACACGCGATACCGTGCCGATATCGTTTACTGGCAGCGCAATTCACCATTACGAAAGCACGTGCGGCTGCATTAAATCTCGCGACGGTAACGTGGAGGCACCACACAAGGAGGGAGGCGGGGAGGGGGAGGGGGCACGATAGGGAGTAGGGCAAAGATAGATCGTAAGGTGCAGCCATATAGCGGAGCCCACGCTTCGTGATCCTTCACTATTCCTCAACGTCGATATTCAAGTCAGTGTCTCCTCCATCCCTGTTCTCTCCCTACCACGCTGTACGTCCTCTTTTTACCACCTTTTCGTGCCGTAATTTACCGTTACAAAAGCCCCGGCGCCCACGCGCCCGCCCGCTCCCTCCAAGCGCCGTCGAGCATACATATAATCGACCGTCGATCCGACGATTCATGGTGCCGATTCAGCGAGACTGATCGCCTCTTTCGATGCTGAATCTATTGCTAGGTATCTCTACCATGGCAGGTGCGTGCTTTAGAGATTCGAATCACGCTGATGTGAATAGAAATAATTATCAGACTTGGATAATATGCATATATTACCGTTATATATTTATAAAATTCAGAATCAAAGTGCGCAATGTCCGTGTTCCAAGATTTATAGCACTAATGAAAAAATTCATATCGTGTAAGTTTTCCTGAATATTTAATTTTTACTCAAAATTGAAATTGTCTTTAATATTAAGTATAAGAAATAATTCGTCAGATATATATTGCGATAATGTTGATTTATCGATGCAGGTGCGTAAGGTTTAAAAAATATTTATTGTCGTTGGTAAATATTTATATCTAACATTATAGTCAGAATCGAAGAATGTCAAACAATCCCTCGAGAGGCAAACAATGAGAAACACTAACGAGTAATTTAATCGCGTGATACGCGTACGTGCCTTCATGATATCGTCTCGATTTCAAGTTTGGCGTCCAGTAATTGCAACAGGGCTGAACATTTTCATGATTTATTCACCAGTTCAACTTTTAGGCATAAATTCTGACGTAAATGTTTTGATACAAGATAATAATTCGTTTTTCGTTAATTAATCGGTATGATACAAAATTTAAAAATAAAGCCGCAAAATCAACAAAAGTTGCAAAATGTTCTGTTTTAATTTACTAGTAGTTAAATCGCGAAATTTTATATTAAAAATGCATATCACGCGTGAGCATTTAAATTGCACACCCAGCCCTGGGTGCAGGTAAGGGAATCCCAGATATCAGCACGTAGAGGCGTTAACAGGAATGTTACTGAGTTACCGAGAAAGCTTGGTGGCGACATTCGATCCAATCTGCAATGCTCGCGATGGCGGTACCCGTCAAATGCTAGAAGGTGGCAATAATCTGCACGTGTCGCGAATAATTCGCGGACGGGAGCACGCGCGAACGAAACCGGAGAGGATCTGCACCGGGATCTGCATTGCGGAGGACGCTGTGATATCGTCCGCCTCTTGTAAACACGTGAATCGCCCGCGACCTTCGTCACCAAATGAACAACGTGTCGACTGACACCTGGACATCATCCGTTTATCATTTGTGACATGGAACAGACCAAATATTTTAAAAGCTCACTTTACAGCATGTAGGATTAATAGTAGTTGTATCATTTATTACATTATGAGTACCTTAAAAGATAATTATACAAAATTTAGAGATAATATTAACAATACAAATAATTAATTAAACATGACGAATAGGGATTCGAGAAAATATATTTTTATAGCCCCCAACATTAAATAATTCATGCAATATTAATATGCATATATTGAAATTTAATTTGATGTATATTTTACAATATATATTATCTCAGGATTAAAGAAATATCGGTTTAAAAATTTATAGTTAGCTTAGCAGGAATAATAAGAAATCTAAAATACTTTTACATAAAATCATCTGAAAGGAAATACCAACGCTCAATTAGCGTTGGTCACATTAAGTGTGACATAATCTCATTCCGTGATAAAATTCACGCATAATTACGCGCAATCTAGTAACTGCCGCCTATCAGTCTGACGACATAAATGTTGGAATGGAAGACTTAGAGCTCAAAAGGACTAGAATAAAATCGCGTGATAGATATTATGAACCTGATATTTAAATACAAGTCAGGTTGTGCGTAATAATATATAGTTTGACAGTTTAAATTGCGGTCTTCATTTTCGCGTCTAACTTTGTGACTGTAGGTATAAATTTGACATGAGGGCGTCCTACAAATACAACAACGCGATGATCGATGAGTAACAAGACAACGTAATAATAATGGCAATAATGATAATCGTCTTGGTCAATGGATCGTATTCCTTGCCATTCTGTTAGCTCGCGTGTGGTTAAACATGTGACGAGACCCAAGAGTAATTGTTACGCAGACCGTTATTGTCAGTGCATTATTTCTCCGGTCTCTTCGATCGAACGGCTTGAAGAGGAGAACGCGAGAGTGTTAAAACGAGCGAATTGCATTAGTGACGACATGTAAGTCACAATGTACGGTAACGACAAATTTTAATGAGACTGTAATGCATATTAGTTAACTGAAGTACAGACAAAAAGATTTCTTAAATTAATCATAATATACTCACATGTAAGCAAAAATATTGTAAAGATTCTAATGAATTTCTTGATCTTAATTTGATTGAATTTATAATATTTGTTGATGTAAGATTTTTGATTGAGCTTGAATTAATTGTAAATGCAAAGTAATACTTGCATCAAAATAAATTCAATCAAATTAAGACTAATATCTTTGAAGCAAGATTATACAACATTTTTGCTCGTCTATTAAGCTGAGCACAATCGAATAAAAGTTGCATAGAAATTTAGTGCTTTTTTATGCGAATTTGTTGCTAATTAGTTGCTCACTTCCCGATATTATTGCTCCAACCCTCGAAAACCACTCTTAGTCACCCCGAATCAGCATACCACCCTATAAATTGTTAATTCTCGAAATATCTCGACTCGGATTCATCGGGAATCGCGAGCAACAAAATCATAGAACCGTAATCACTCGAGATATGTTAAGAATTAACAATTTATAGATGGTGTGCTGACTCGAGGCTAGGAATGGTTTTCGAGAATTGGGGGATAAATATATATATATATATATATATATATATATAATATTAT
>NW_012130107.1:1891779-1902235 GCF_000143395.1 Atta cephalotes | reverse complement strand
AAATGTATAACATGAATTCTATTTATACTCATTATTATTTTATTTAGTCCAAAATGTTTTATAATTTCAAAAATGTTTGCATTTATATAATGAATGTAATTTATTATTCATCTTTATTGGAATGTAAATTATCAAAGAGAATAATAAAGATTGAGATATAACTCTTAGCATACACCTTAGTTTTGAGCAACATTACTATTTGGGCATCCTTATCAATCGTCGTAATTATTAATTCGCGTTCGTGAATATTTAATTTTCGTAGATTAATGTGCGATGGAGCGATCGTATCACGTCTGTCTCTCTCCGCGCTCGCCGAGCGAATACCGAAATGATGACGTAGTCAACCACCGAGCCGCTCCTCCCTCGCTTTCGCCGCGCGACCCGTACCCTTGCTTTTCACCGGGTGCCGTTTATTATTGCGTATGAAAAATATTAACGATTTATTCAATTATACGCATTTTGATAAATGGATATTTCGCGCTTTGCTTTGTGACCAGTCCTTGTTAAATCATATATTATAATATTTGCGCGGTTCTTGTAAATGTAATCAGTACTTGTGTTTGCGTACGTGGAGCATTTTTGATATTCCAACATTATGTCTCAATTTTTATTCTTTTAAATGATTCATTAATAATTAAAGGTTGATGATATTCTATACATCCTTTATATAACGATGCAAATTTTATTGCGGAACAATTTGCGCTAAATGCAGCTTTGACTAAAAGTGTTAAATATCTTGTCATTATTTAATTTTTTCAGCTAAAAAATTTATTTATTACACTGCTATTGCTGTAAATTATTCTGTGTTTTAAAAATTCTTTAAACTTACGTATAATGCCAATCATGACTTGTAAAATAACTGATATTTATTTAAAACAATTAAAAAATATAAAATAGGTTCGGGAAACTTATTTAAAATATTTTGGGGAAAATCATAGGAATCGGTAAAAAACTGATAAAGTACATATTTTAAATAAAAAAATAAACCAAAGCTATTTTTAAAATACAGAATAATTTACAGTAAAGCATAAATAAATTTTTTAACTGAAAAAATTAATTAATGATCGATAAGATATTTAATACTTTTTTAGTCAAAGCTTGCTGCATTTAGCGCAAATTGTTCGGCAATATTAATAAAATTTGCATGTATCTTTATATAAAGAATGTATATCATCAACCTATAATTATTAATGAATCACTTAAAAGAATAATAAAAATTGAGACATAATGTTAGAATATCAAAAATGTTCTTCCATGCATGTAAACACAAGTACTGATTACGTTTACAAGAACTGCGCAAATATTATAATATATGATTTAACAAGGGCTAGAGATGCCACAAAGCAAAGCGCGAAATATCCATTTATCAAAATGCATATAATTGAATAAATCGTTAATATTTTTCATACGCAATCTAAACGGCGCGGTGGAAAGCAAGGGTACAGATCGCGCGGCGAAAGCGAGGGGGGAGCGGCCTGGTGGTTGACTACGTCATCACTTCGGCATTCGCTCGGCGAGCGCGGAGGGAGATAGACGTGTGGTACGATCGCTCCGGGTGTCGCACATTAATTTACGAAAATTAAATATTAACGAAGGTGAATTGACGATTAATTACGTAAGGATGTTCAAATAGTGTAGTAATGTTGCTCAAAACTAAGGTGTGTACTAAGAGTTATATCTTAATCTTTATTACTCTCTTTGATGATTTACATTCCAATAAAGATGAATAATAAATTATACATTCATTATATAAATGCAAACATTTTTGAAATTATAAAACATTTTGGACTAAATAAAATAATAATGGGTATAAATAGAATTCATGTTATACATTTACAGAGATATGTAAGTTAGAGATATCTAAGAGCGATATTCATAGTCCGTTCTTATTTCAAGACTTAAGTAATGTCTTAAGACACTAATACGGGCTCTGATACATGACTTCTTAAAATTGTAGTTAAGACATCTTGAATATAAGTTCTGACACTATGAATACCGACCTAAGATATAGATGAGTTGTGTGCGTAACGAATTCAAAAAATAAAACGTAAATCTATAATAAAGCATCGTGTAATATTCATCGAAGAATATAAAACGTAGATTATTTTACTAATTTTGTAATGCGCATAATATTTCGACAGTTAGACGAACGGCGCGACCTTGAAGTGGGGATGGCACGGGGTGGCACGGAGCGGCGTCATGTTTACGCGTAGTTATCGTACAGTCATTGTCTTACCGAAGCTCGTACAGGCAGGTAGCCGTGTTACGTGCCGCTCTTCTTTACATTCCCTTTTGAAACATAATCGCAAAAAATGTTAAATATAATACGAAGTTTTATGAATAATTAATTATACTAGCAATCGTATTATGTGAATATTCATGAAATAAAACTTTCGTATTATATCTAGCATTTTTCGCGATTATACTTTTCAAAAGAAATGTGAAGAAGAGCGCCACGTGATATGGCTACTTGTCTATACGAACGGCAGTCTCACACGAGTCATAAAGAAGCAATGTTAATATGAATACTCTCGTGCAAAAAAATCGCAATTCCTGCTTTTACAATGAATTTGGTTTAATAATTAATAAATTTTTTTTTGAGCACCTCCGATCCTATATAGAGATAAAATTAACCGTAACTTATTTATTGATAATAAAAGAAACATTTTTCTTTTTATTAATCTCTAGTTTATTTCATTCTAGACTCTAATCATTTATGTCTAAATAAAAAGATTCAGCCCTTTTATCTGTTCTGATTTTATTTCGCAATGATAACGAATTGCAGACGTAATATTCGTTTCTAAAAGTTAACCGATTGCACAGTAATATAGATAATAGCTATATATTACACTTTTCAGATTTTCTTCCCTCTCACGGGTACGATGAGGGCTCAGTACCCAATTTACACGAAAAGAACGTTTTTTTCTCAAGTATTTAAAAATTTTCGAATATATCTTAATATAATGTATCTAAATAAATTTTTAGATATTGAGTAAAATCATTCTCTTCGTGTAAAAATCCAACGGAGAAGCTAACGTACCCTCGCCACCGATTTAAAAGTGAACGAATCGCAGCCGGTTCGTCGCGTCGCGCGTTTCGGGAGTGCCGTTCAAGTTATCGGACTCAAGTTATAGTCCGCGCGCGATTATATTTTATTATTCGCGAGTGTTTTATGCGAGTGTCCTGTGCGAGATGTTAATCATATTCTGAGAGGAGGACGAGGAAGAGACATCAGGCACCGGTGGAGCAACCTTGCGGTAAATATTATTTTTTACTTGTGTAAAATTAATCTTTCTTATGCTTATTTTTAAAACATTTAATTTGACATTGATTTAAAAATGATTATTTTTAAATCATTGTTAAATAAAATGATTTAAATAATTTTATATTTTATAAAATAATTCTATAAAATAATTATATATTCTTTAAAGTAATTGTATATATTCTCTAAAACAATTATGTATTTTTTTTATAGATCTTAGTAAAAATAAATATGTTTAAAATTTGTAAGTAATTTTTAAGTATTTCTCCTTTTATCTAATTTAGATAAAAAGAAAATTTAGATAAGATAATTATATATTTTTTCTAAACTAATTATATATATATTCTCTAAAAAAGATCTTAGCAAAAAATATATTAAAAAATAGCATAAATTTGTTTAAAATTTTTAAGTATTATTTAAATTATTTTGAAATTTTAAACAAATTTATTTTTGCTAAGATCTTCTTTTTTTAGAGAATATATAGATAATTATTTTAGAAAAAAATATATAATTATTTTAAGGAATATATAATTGTTTTATATCTAATTAAATAATGGGTATAAAAAATTCGATGCTTACGAAAATTTATATATTTCCAAAATTGCATGATTATTTTTTAGTAAACTGCATGCGTTCGTATAGCAATTATTTTTTAAAGTTAAATAATTATATCTTTACTCTGTTTTAATTTGAATTTGAATTTATTTGTTACAGAATCATCGTAGCGACGTTGCAGATTTAACTCCACTGTTGCGCATCGGTTGGTGAGTGATGAATTAATGTTTTTATTGATGCAACGGATATGTAATAATTTTATTAATACCATACATATATCTAAATGCATACATGAATCAATTTAATAAAAATTAACTGATAAAGATATATAACTGATAAAGGTATGTTGCTGTATTTTCGATATTGTTGCTCCATCCTCAACCCTCGAAAACCACCCCTAGTTACTCCGAGTCAGCACACTATCTATAAATTGTTAATTCTCGAAATATCTCGACTGATTACGCTTTTCTGATTTTATTGCTTGCGATTTGTGACGAATTGGATTTTGTTGCTCCACTCTCAAACTTTGAAAACCACCTCTAGGCACCTAGATTCAGCACACCTATAAATTGTTAATTCTTAAAATATCTCGACTGATTACGGTTCTCTGATTTTGTTGTTCGCGATTCCTGACGAATCCGAATTTAATTTTTTTTTTATTTTTTTGAGGTGCTATGCTAACTTTATTCTTATGCTAGCACAGCCATTGTTGGCAACTGGAGCAACAAAATTAGGAATAGAGCAACAACTTTGCAACAAAATGCACTAAATTTCTGTGCAACTTTTATTCGATTATGTTGAAGTGGCTGTGTCAGCTTAATAGAACGTTATTTTTGTTTTGTGATATATGAGTATATTCTTGTTGATTTAAGACCAATCTTTTTTCTGTATAAGAGAGATGTAGGTATGAATGGACCTGTTTATTATCCGTTGAATTATGCCCTTCATCTTCTAAGTTTGCATTATCTTCAACCGAGTCTTCAACTTTTTAATCGTCATAATAGAATTATTACCTCTAATGAATTAAATTTATGGAAATCTACATAATGCGCGAAACATATTCCTAGAAATTTATGTGAAATTATATTATGTATTCCTTCATATCCTTTCGTTTGTGCTCTCCTCTCCTTGATTCACTTCTCGGGATCGAGGATTTTGCAACTGGTCGCCCTCAGCACTGGGTCTATTCGACAGGTGGGGACGTGTAGGACGATCATAGTTTATATGGCAATACCGCGCGAGCCTCGCCCATTATTCGCCATGATGCATTCATTTGATTTTACATACAAGGAGATCCGCCGTCGCTTCCACTTCTACGATCAGGAAGTGTCACGCACGATATTTAAACCCATATGCTGCTTAAGATATGACTATTTTTATCTTCTAGAAAATGTTTGTCTTTTAAAAATTTTTTAACGAAAGGAATTTATTTTAATATATCACATATTAATCATTATAAAACTTATGATATTGTGAGTTAAATTATTATTAAAAGATGATTTAATTTATAGCGGTTTGTAAAACTTTTTGTTCTTTGATTTGGGAAAGCTAAAAATGAGAAATAAATCCGTGACTCCTGGATTAATCTAGAAGACATTACGAAAATTTACCATGAAAATTACAGACAATTTTGTGCAATTTCATTTCCTTCCGGTATAGAAATTTATAACTAATTTGATTCCTCAGCAGGAAAAGGAGGATCCAATGATCTATTTTCCAGTTTTTTATCAGAATCTCTAGCCGCATCCGTGAAATTATTGTATCAAAGACCACTCTACGTATTCTGTCGGTTTCGTAATTGATTTCAAGCTTCATTAGGATGATTCTTTAAGACGATCCACCATAACTTCCTTTACTTTACGCTTATTATGAGTCAAGATAAACATAAATGACTTGGCATTATTTTTCATTCTCATATTAAGAACTAATATAAGTGATTTCTGCGAAGCATTGCAAGTCGAAACAACTAAAAGCGCTTGTTCTGTTTTCGTCGTGTTTTCTTGTTCTTGGGACTTTTCGCACTATGTAAAGACTAACATTGCCTCTATTCAGAAAACCTGAATCTGCAGTCGGAGCATACGATCGACAAGATATCAGTCTCATCGTATTATTCGACACGACATATATGTATATATATATATATATATATATAAGCTGTTCAGCATAGTTCTTGAGATTCTTCTGGAAATGGCATCTTGACATTTTGCATTTACTTCACGATTGCCACTTGATAGAATTCATATTTTTTAATATATTTTTAATTATTATATTATTAATTAATAATTATATTAATATTATTAATTATTATTAATAGTTAATATATTAAAAATTTCGTTAAAATCTTACATTTTCTTGTGATATAGATTTGCATATCGTGTATATAAAAATAAGAAGAAGAAAAAGAAGAAATAAGACATTATTTTACACAAGCTATGTTCGGTAATTTTGAAAAGTAATCACTTACGCGTGCAAATTCACGATAATGTTGGCGAGTCGCTTCTTGCACTGACCTCTTTATTCCAGCCTTAAGAAAGGGTCCTCATTTCAATTACTCGCTGCCCACTGCACCCGACGAAGAGACTTTGCAATTTAATTCAACTTCCAACTAACAGTGTGTGTCTATATCGACGAGTACGTATTCCATCAACATATTCAATGGTCCATTAGCCGCGTGAAAGACAGGCAGAGCGAGGTCAGAGAGAGCAGGAAGGCCATGAAGACAAAGCACCCACGCCTCTTTATCGATAGAACGTAAATTTCTTGATTATATACATACATATATTTTATTGAGCTGATTATTCGGAATTAAAAGTATAACTTTTAGAAATTTGAACAAAAAATATTAAAGGAAATGTGTCATTCTATTCTACACAACATGTAATTTTAAGGAACTGGCAAACACTTATCGAAAAAAATATTTCTCGCTATTTTTTTAATAGTCCTAGCCTTACGGTATAAATTTTATTGGTTTCCATATAAATCTATGTGTAGGAGTTAAAAACAATGTGATCTGGAACCGGTTGCGGAATCATCTTCCGAAATTGGCAGGTGCCCCCGGGAGGTTTCTCGTCCCGATCAATTTTTTTCCTTTTGTCTCTCCAATCGCGCAGCTAAAATCAATATTTAATCGAACTTCTATCGTGCGCATAGCTTGGAGGCAGGTGCGAAAACAGACCGCTATTGTCTTAAACGTGAATCGCCAATGATTTTTGGCGCCGCGGGATATATCCCCGCAGCTTTAAATCCCGTTGAGATCCAGCTTCCTCGATCTTTTCTTCTTTTTTTCTCTCATTTTCTGGGTCGCGCTTCACGATAACGATCGGGCCAAGATAACGAGCAAGGAGATAATTGGGTGCTGGATATCGTCTTGGTATCTTCACGGCCTTCCGAAAGTGGAATCTTCGCCACTGTTACGGTTTCCGCACGCGTGTAACTGCTAAAGTGGGATAATGAAATTTTGTAAATAAGGTTTTGCATTAAATTTATTCGAACACATTATGTAAATCTGTAAGATTATCTCTAAAAATTATGTTCAGGAAGCTTTGTAGAATGCAATCTGATCACATATTAAATGTTAAAGTATAATGAGGATTCAAGATATGTATAGCTATATAAAAAAAGAAACAAATATATGATCATGATTAACATTAATTAAAACAAGTAAATTCAGAAAACAACATAATATTTTGTCATTATATTACGTAGTAATCTGATCGTGAGTTTTTTGAGTATATAAATTTAAAAGTAATCTGACTAACGTCGAATAAAGTTAGGATAATTTAAAGGACTAAAGTAAAGGACTATAGTAAGTATCATCGAAAGTTCCAGTTTTGATAGTATCACGGCAATTAAATACAGACGAATTCTCGCAGCGAATTTTGCGGCGTGACTTATTGTTACTGCATTAGTCAAACAATTAAGAGCTTGTAATGGAACGTCACATAAATAACGTAGTGCAACAGCGCGCGATGCGTATACCTGGGGACCTCGGGCTCTCTTCTCCCCTTTCCCTCTAACTCAACGGATCATGTTAATGGAATAATACGCGTGCACGCAGCATGCATGTATGTATACGAATTTACAATGTACATGGCCGCGAACGGCGGAGATTTTACTACGGAGTGCGGTCTCCCGCTAATATCGCGTGGGCAGTTCAATTTGCCACGAGGCTGACCTTCTCGAATTGCATCGGTGACGTTAACCTGTCATAATTATGCTGTCTCATCGTGGTTCCGCCGGCACGGCTTTTGCAGAAATCGCCGTAATCTACTGCTGATCGTTAACTGAAATCCGAGAGCGATTTAAGAGCAATTACAGCGTAATTTTTGTATGATAAGAATAAATAAAGCATAGCATCTAAATAAATATGTACTAAATATAAACATATATTTATTTGATACAAAAACTATTTTTTCAATTATCATTTTTTATTGAGCAAATATTTATTTACCGTAAATGTTTACTTAGTAGTAGTAACTTTTAAAGTTACTAAAGAAAAAAACTTACCTTTATTCGATGTTAGTCAGATTACTTTTAAATTTATATACTTAAAAAATTCACGATCAGATTACTATGTAATATAATGACAAAATATTATGTTGCTTTCTGAATTTACTTGTTTTAATTAATGTTAATTATGATCATATATTTGTTTTTTTTATTTCTATTTAAAGAAATTTATGTATCAAGATTAATAAATTTTTTCAGCGTACAGAAAGAAATGGGAATTAATGTTTTATATCGGATAGAATTAATATTTCTTTCAATTTTTCGAAATCATTAACAAGTTATTGGGTTGTCCGGAAAGTTCGTGCCGATTTTGAAGAAAAATTGAAAACGCAGAAGATTTAAATTTTTAATTTCATTTATTAAATTTAAATCTTTGCGGCACGAACTTTCCGGACAACTCAATGTAATATTTTTTACGTATATTTAAGATTGCTTGAAAATAGCAATGTATTAGGTGTAGGAAAAAGTTCGTGGCGTTTTTTTAATGCCATTTAACAGAAAAAACGCTACGAACTTTTTCCCATACCTAATATAATATGAGAAAAAATTAATTAAATATAATATAATTTTAATATATATATATATATATATATATATATATATATTTTAGTAATACTAACTTAACACTTAATAACAAATAAATATTTATTCAATAAGAAAGTTAAATCAAATTATTGAGTCTTATGTCAAATGGATATATATTTATTTAAATATCTAGTTAGCATATAAATAAATATTTATTAAAATTTCGTACATTTTTTTAGTGTAGATAATATAGATGATATACATTTTACTGGAAATAGAATGCTTCGAAATATCCTAAGGTCTTATTATATCTACCTAAACTAATTATTCAAAATCTAATCATATAGCCTAAATGAAAATTGCCGAGTTCAGTTTTATGTTTCCAATAAACGATCAATTTTTTATATAAACGAGTTTATCAACCTTTAATTCTTTTAAAAGATTACATGGAAGATGCCTTTCAAACGTGATCGGTAACGGTCGCTGACCAGTAATTGTGGACCATTTTTTTTAAACAGTGATTCCGCGGTTCCACAAAATTGTGTGTCAATATAGGGAAGCCGCCCGATAATTACTGTCTGGGCGTGAACGTGAACGGCATAAATTGTCAGTGCGCGTAATTAGCAGTGGGCTATCGCGCCCTTGAATAATCAGCAATTAAGCGGCGCGTAATTGCCTAATACCTGCCCGTCACTCGAGCACGAACCATCGTGTGATAAGATCAGCCGCCAGCCGCGGGCCATCTTCAAACCTGTATATGTGCATACATATATATATACAAATACATGATGTCTTGTTCGCTGACTCTTCCAGGCGCCTTCTCATCCACCGCCGCCTTCCAAACAGGTAGCGACCAGATTTCTTCATGGTCGACGAAATCGAATTTTTTTTCTTACCTCCTTTTATTTTAGCGTATCGCAAAATTACAGAGAAGATTAAGCAAAGTAAGAATAAGTGAAAGTAAAATGGACAGGTGTTGCGTTTGAAAGTATTCATTATAATTTATATTTAACTCGTCTGTTTTTAACTCGGTTTTTATTTAATCAATAAAAATGTTATAACAAGGCATATAAACCTGCACTGCAAATCTAAGTGTTTTATTTTAAAATATTAAAAATGTTTAAACTCTTGTGGTCACTTTTTAATTGTTTAGAAGCGTTTTAAGTCTAAAAATACATAAAGCGTTTTTTCAAAAACATTTTATATGTATTACTTTAACGGGAATTTAAAGCATTTATTAAAGCGTTTTAAATATTCAAGCATTTCAAACGCATTAATACATTATTAAAAATAAAAGATTAATTTTAAACACTTAGTGGATCTCCTGGGACATGCAGAAAATTAACATTTTTTTGTACAAAAATTTAATTTTAACATTTTTGCATGTCTCGGAAAGTCCATTCTAAGTTTTTTAAGTTAAAATTTTACTCTTAATCTACAATGTAGTGTGTGTGTGTGTGTGTGTGTGTGTGTGTGTGTGTGTGTGTGTGTGTGTGTGTGTGTGTGTGTGTAGTTAATTAATTTAAGAAAATAAAAGTAAAGTACGACACACTACCACGTACTACGTACGTACTTACTAGTCGTTCTTTACGTTTAGTTTAGTTT
>NW_012130107.1:1873102-1891759 GCF_000143395.1 Atta cephalotes | reverse complement strand
TTTTACTTACTAGTCTTCGGTAACGGTAACGTAACGTTACTTAACGTTTTTAAGTTTTTAAAAGTTTTTAAATTTAACTTTAATTACTTACTATATAGTAGTGTGTGTGTGTGTGTGTGTGTGTGTGTGTGTGTGTGTGTGTGTGTGTGTGTGTGTGTGTGTGTGTGTAAAATTTTTGAAATAAAGAAAAATTAGGCAGACACTCAGCACTAGGCTTACATGCTCCTTGTTATGATTTTTGTTTATAACTAAAGCCTTTGTTAATTATATTGTATTTTATTTAATCCTTATTTGTCAAAATATAAAAATATGTACGGTCCGCTGATGAATCGCGTATCAAAAATTAATCGCGAAAATTATCTCGATGTCGGTGGTCCAGCTCTGTTCTTCCGACAATAGGTAACAACCAGCGCGTAGGTAAAGCGCGTGCAAATTAGTCACCGATCCTCGTGCCCACGATTCCTACGCATGCTGGGGCACGCACCGCAAATGTGCGTGCATGCAGGATACGAGAGAGCTGGACAG
The DNA here is from genome assembly GCF_000143395.1 of Atta cephalotes. Lineage (NCBI taxonomy): Eukaryota > Metazoa > Arthropoda > Insecta > Hymenoptera > Formicidae > Atta > Atta cephalotes. The sequence goes on along the minus strand of NW_012130107.1, from coordinate 1,891,234 downwards.
TTCCGGATCACATCGCGAGCCATGCGTAGGCACCGCCGGCACAGACATACTCCATTCACTTGGCGCCACATTCATTCATAGGGCTGGAGAACGCGAATACGAGCCGACCGTACGTCGACGATTCCGTTCTAGCGCCGTCGTTGTGTCCGACGTCATCATCAACGCCGGCGAGCCCTCGTTCATGGCCGGTGAGATCAATTTTTGTCGTCTCGATAATCCGTCCAACATCTAGTCCGCCTGTGCTCCCGTCGTGACTCGAAAGCAATATGCATACTCTGTGCTATTGTTCTCCGTAATATAATCACGATAATGTAGGTTTCAATTTAACTATGTAGAAGAACATTAGTAGCTAAATTGAAAAGTATGAAATGAAAGTGTCGATCATTGTCAATATAGATTTAAAACAATTCATATTATGTAGTAAAAGAAATAAAAATTAAAATTACCTTTATTAAATTTTAATGGAAGTTTAAGTTTTAGTAGAATTTAATTAATTACGAAAAAATATATTTCAAGAGTCAAGTCGAGTCTTGTTTTGTGTAAATTTTACAATTTTGCAACAAAATATTATAGACACCAAGACTGAATATGGGCTTTTTCTTCTTGTATTGAATATTTCTCGATCAATTTTTACTCAATATTGTTTAACTAATTAGATATTTTAATTTACTAAGTAAAAAAATAAAGATACTAGAACGACCGAGTTTGTCTTTACTAATTATTTCAATTTTTTCTTTTTTATATTAAATATATAACAAAATGTTAAAAATATGTAAATGTATAATACAAATAATATCAAAATATAATTCTCCTTTTATCGAAAACAAGAACAGGAAATTATTGATATCTTGAATTGATATCTTCTGCAGTTCTAGTGAAATCCTATCAGTCGTTTTAATGTAAATTCATTAGTAACATCTAATTACTATTATTCGCATAAAATAATACAATTGCTAATTGATTTGTTTACCTGTATCTATTCGTTTGAAATTTCGCGATAAATGACCGATCAGATTGCATTATTACCAAATGTGTTTATGGTAACGCGTTCACCGAGTTCGGCTACGATTTAAGTACGAACGTAACGTATAAAGCAAGTTCCTCTCTCCTGCCGGTTTCATGGTACCTCTGTTTTCCATTCGCCTGAATCGGCCACTCGCCAGCAGGGAATTCAGAACGAATAATGCTGATTCGCGACATGGATAACCTTGTGCACCCGGACATTGACGGCCGTTCGCGACCTTTTCTTTCCAGATCGTTATTATTATCTGCTCGCAGGTGCCTTACCTGGCATCGAGGATGAGAAAACCTTGAGCATTATTCGTTTAATTTATTTCCGCGAGAATAAAATTGCGCTGGTCTTTGATTCATGCAATCTGTAGATTCATTTTTCCATATTATTCGTTAAATTCTTTGGAGTAATCTTACTTTGAAGAGCGAAAAAGGTAGCTAGTCTTAAAAAGAAATGATTCAATTTTCAATCTTTAAATGTAAAAGATTTCACCCTTCAGAGTGACAATTCATTCTAAAGAGTTTTAGAGAGTATATTTTTCCTCTCATACTTGGATTTCCTCAAAGTCGAAATGTTTAATTACTCTACGACTATTCTCTAATTATTTATGAGCGCGCCATTGAATAAATTATCAGTTCACGCTTGCACACCAGACATTGCGTGTCATACGTGGATACCTATAATTTAGCGTTATAATAACTAGTTGCACGCATCGTGTTTTTGCCGTGTGCATTGTGCGCGCGCGCGCGCGCGCGCGCGTGTGTGTGTGTGTGTGTTTTCAACAGAAGAAAGAAAAGAGACGATGAGCAAGAGAGATACAGATAGATGAGCGAGGATGCGATGGAAACGCGGACGTTTCTCTTGAGGAAACTTTTATCTCGAGCTCGAACGATGATTCACACTCCCGAGTGGAGAAGGTGTCACTGCATGTATGCATAAGCACGGTTCATTACGACTCAACGCTGCGCTGGCCCACGTGCCTCCTTGATCGCAGTATGCAAATCGAGAAGGCCTCGAGCCATCCTTCCTCGATCTCTCGCACTTCTCCACGTGATCGAAGGTGGAAATCCTTCGATGAGGATCGGCATCGTCTACATGTCTCATCGTATAATATCATACTGCAAGAACGAGCATCTGGATGAGTGAATGCCGGATGAATACCTATTCGTTTATAGCACAAAGATGTCGATAAATAGTGTCATCTTAATTTAACTTTATCTACAATGAGATATCTTTTCAAGTAGAATCTTGAATTTATTTCTTCGCAACATAGAGAAAATATATGACGTTTATTTATTTTATGTTTAGTATAGATCAAGATAAACGGTGATACACGTTAAAGGGAATTAAAATTGTATTTATTTTTAAAATGATAAAAGAACGTGCTAAGATGCAAGTGCACAACTACCATTCTTTGGACCACGCAGTCATTTTCATAATGACAATGGCCGAAACAGCCCACACATCATATTCATGATGAGTAGTTTACGATGCGAGTACCGCCACCTTCGCAAGTCTCCTTCAGTCTGCCAGTTCAAGCTCTGTGCACTGCCCGACTTGTCTCATTAATGAATGTCTGAGCGAACGATTTCATTAAGATTCTGCTTTGAAAACGATCCAGGGCGAAATAGATTGGTGATGTTTGTTATTATTAATCTTTTGTCTCTGTAAAAGACACTAGATATAAAATATCTCGAGTAATCAAGTGCATTTGCTTGATAACGAACCTCTCATCACAGACTGATCAAGCCGATAAAATTACAACGGTAACATTTAACGTACAAGTATCTTCAAGTCACGTTTTTAGTCAATCGATATGTAAAACGAAATGATAGCGACACACGGTTTGCTCGTCAACATTAATACCCCGCGGTTACTTATACAATCGTAGATCGTGATCCGATATCGGATTATTAGTTAGTTATTATTATCCCACGAATGTCGTCAGCTCTACGATGTCACGATCAGTAGCCGTTGCACGTACCGCGAATGAATAGATATAACTCTGATGTGATAACGATCTCGTTTATGAGCAATTCCTGAACGAAGTCACCCCGATCATAACCATGAATGAGAGTAGTGTTATATTGTTGCGGAAAAAATATGTACCCTGCTGATCGTAGACGATCGAGATAAAAGTATTCGTGACAGATCATGAACTTTTATCGATATTTTATCGATGAGAGTTCTAAAGGCTTTTTAAGTTAACACTAAAAATAGCGGTTATTATTAACTGTTTTTATTTTTTAAATTAATATTTTTGGGGTAAGAAAAAAGACAGAATTTTTTTTTATCTTCAGTAATTAATTATGATCTTTATATTGATTAAATATTTGAGACAGAACAAAACTTTGTGCCATTTTTTTAAGTTTTATGGAAGAAAGAAAAAACTTATTTTTTTCAATGTTACTTAAATAATTCTACAAATAATTATTACCTACAAATAATTATTAATAATTAAAGATACGAGCAATTAGTCTTTAATGTTAAAAAATGTTAATTAAATAATTCTAATTTTTAAAAAAAGTTAAAGTTGTTAAAGTTTCAAATGTTATAAGTCTAAGTAAAAAATATTAATTACACAATACAACATTTTGAATTGAACTACTTATTTTTTTCTACTTATATATAGCTATAGCAGCCACATCAAATATTAGAAAAAACACAACACTTACATTCATTCATATATGAAACGCATTTTTACAATTTTTTTTGCTGTAACACATCTCTTTTGATTCTTCATTACTTTTTCTATTTTCATTAATTTATTCACTTGATATTTGGTACTTCTATAAATATTAGATGTCTCATTATCTGCAAATTATGACTAAATATAAAATACTTTTGTATTTAGTCATTTGTTGAAAATATTTTCGAAAATTTGATTATATAAATAGAACATTATAACGATTATATAAGTAGAATGTTATAACTAGAGATTATTTCGTGATTATAGATTTATGATGGATTCCATAAAATCCAAAGGACTAATTTATACAAAAGAATGGTTATTAATTTTTGCATAAGATTTAGAAAATATCTGATAGTCGAGACACTTGTCGCGGAAATCGGTAATCTTAATGGGACACCCACGTGCGTTACTTGAAAGAAGCAGCTTCATGGCACTTCGAGACTCGTACGCTTTTAGAACGCGTGTCCAATCGATTCGACACGGTGCAATCGGATTCCGTTAATTGCAAATTTATAGCGTCGCGTATAGAATCGCGCGAAAGTCGGAAAGAAAATGGCGTAGTGCGAAGCACAGAACGTTATTCCTCATACAATCTAAGAATACCTATACCGTGGGAGACTCGTTCACTATCGCCATGTTGTTAATTTATCTCCAGTATTAATCTGATGATAGTAATAAAGTTTCAATTTTAATAATTAATTCAGAGTAGGAATTCATTAAATTTTCGAAATTTTAACTTAAGGAAGGAACTTAACTTTTTGTTCACAAAAAATATTGTCTTTTTTCAATTTAAAGATAAGATTACATTATATAATATATATTTTTTATCAATTTTAATTAACTTTAAATATCTTTATTCTAATATTTATAAAAGTCTTATAGTCTTGTACAAGGTTCTATCGAGATATTTTCACTTTTTATTTTTATATCATTATCTACTAATTTTCATATTACATTACTCGTTTGATTAGATAGCATGTCGTAGATATTTTTTCCAGTCACATTCTTTGCCATTTGTTCACCGCGTTAACGGTCTTCATGATGGCGATATTCGCGGGCGCGCGGCCCGCAATATTGCACGCGGCGTATGACTCATTCGACATCTCTTACTCGACCACGCGTGATTATTTCACGTTTGAAACCACCTCCGCGGTGGTAAGCATATACGCTAGTGCTTGTCGACATTGCCACCTCTCGTCTCGCACCGTCATTGTGCGCGCTACCATTGATCGCGTTGGCAACGATTGTTGCAAATTTCTTCGAGATAATAATGCATTGCGATCGCTCTCTCCTGCGGCGGTAAGACACGTTAAAAAATCTGTAAATATAAAAATTTAAATTTGTCAAAATTTATTAATTACAATTATTTTCAAAAATTTTGATTTTATGGGATTTATATAAAAATAGGAATTGTTTATAATCCAGCAACTTTCTCTGTTACAAAAATAAATTGATTACCAGTGATGTTTATAGAAATCAATAAAAATTAAGCTAAGAAGTTAATCAATGATGAAGAAAAAAAATGTCTTGGTACTTTTGCTGGATAAGGCAATGTGTCATCGTGTTCAGCTGAACAAACATTAAACAATAGTATCACGGTTAACATAATGCATCGTTAATGTCTTCCCGCACCCATTATGATTTTTCACCTGCTCGCTGACGCAACAAATACATCTATATTTTAGGAATGTATAAGTGATTATTAGAATATCTTATTTATATCGCTAAAACTAAAAATTGACTCAAATAAAATACTTATCTAATATATTTATATAATATATTTTGCGTAACAAACGTGAAATTTTATCAAAATTATTTTTTCAAAATAAATTCAGAATCAATTTTTTAAAGATATACTGTATTGAATTAAATGCGGAAGTATAATACTGCAAAAATAAAAATTCAATGGAGAAATTTACTTGAAGAATCGAGGAATTTCGTAGTAAAAACTAGAATCGCGGTCAACTTCCACGTGCAATTAAAAATGTTTAATGAGACACTAAGAATACCACGAACTATTCGCGAGGTTAATGGCCATTTGCACACAATGAAGGAAGGCACCCGCGATTATTACCGCCTGTGATATCGCGTAGGACACACATCGCCGACGTTACCTGTATTTCTAGACAAAGGAAAAGAAAGAATAACGAACCATCGCACTCGCGTGGTCTGACAAGTCGACACGTCATCCAAGATGACGTGCAATTAGATGCAATTAGATTCTTCATAGAATCAGGTTGCAATGAGACAAAATAGAGAACGGCATAACGAACTAATTTTGTTTTCTCATTAATCACAAATTGCCCTATCAGGTCGCGAAGAGAATTTCGCGATATTTTCAATGTGAAATTTCTTGATGTAATCGCAAAGAGAGAGTTCAATTTCTTCGCTATTTCTCTTCCTTCCCTCTGTGTTATAGCATTTCCTGTCTCGATTCCCTTTGCGAAGTAAGAGCGGTCATAAAACACGATAGGGAGACAATATTCTCTCCTGACCAAACAATGGCTAACTTACAACGATCGTAAACAATCCCCTTATCCGCAGGTCGTTAGCGCTGCATAATAATTTTTCCTAATCCCCACCACATTTGCTTAGAATATCGAATTAGAATAATTTTGATCAATACTTGTTTTTTTATTCCTATAATTCAAAATTTTTTACAGTCTGCGTAATATAAATATTAGGAAAATATTCTCTAAAAAGAGATTCTTACTTAATTTCAATTATATTTGTAGTAAAATTTTTAGTATGAATGATCAGTAATTTTTCATTGAGATGGAATAGAGAGGAAAGATGAGAGGGATGATTTTGGGCGACGACATATGCTACCGATGCGTCGTTTCGTCTTACACATGAGTCAGCTTTCGGATTTAATGACACACGGTCAGTATATGCCATGCATTAGCGCGATATGGATGAAACTCGTGACTTGTCTATTAAGCTGACACAGCTACTTACTATCGAATGAAACATATACAGGAATTTAATACCCTTTTATTGCCCGATTTTGTTGCTCGTTATTTTATTAAAATTTGTACTAATTTAAGTTTAAAATTAATATAGTAATAAAATAATAAACAAATTTGCAAAGAAAAAACAAAGACGTATTTTTTAGATATTTTATCGTTGATTTTGCTCTATTTTCGAATTTTCGATGATTACACCATTTATAAATCTCATAAGGTACAAATAAATTTAATATAGTGGAGACAGAATTAATGTCTGATCGAGTGAATTGGAACAGTCTATCATATCTATCTACGATTTGATATGTCAAGGATAATGTCAGTGGCATTAAGCACTTAATAGTCTTAATAGGTCTGCCTCTCATAAATAAGTTGATCAATCTTTTTATCTTGGTGTCAACGCCAAATGATAATGACATATAATGCATTCAATTTTATCGGAGCAAGCCCGATGGCATTGATTCCTGACAAAATTAAAATCGTTTTGACGGCTAAAAAACCGACGTTCGGTATATTCATAGCAGCAGGCTCAAATAATCTATTTACAGTTGGATGTGATCTATCGACGATTGACGAGCGTAGGTGGACGGCGGATATACGATCCAACTCGGCGCTGAATCCCGGCATCAGTAAGAGAGGTCATTCTGACTCATTTGAACCAGCAGAGCGACGTATTAGCGACGGTGGCGATTGTCGGCGCCGCGATCGTGCTACATGATCGTATAAATTGAAACGCGATACGCGTAATATGATTTGCGGCGCACACGGTGACAGATGTACACGCGCTGCGCCCGATCGGATAGAGGCCCACACACATATACTTTGCGGAATTAACAAAAATTTGACAAGTTGTCTGATTTATCTCGCGCGAGAAATCTCGGGGTTTTACGCTGATACGTCGGAACTTTTGTGCGAGATCGTTGTTAATCGTATGCAATAAAACGCGCGATTTATGCATTTAACAACAACATGCCTTTAAAACTTGAAATTGACGTATGTGCGCGCGCGCGCGCGCGCGCGCGTGTGTGTGTGTGTGTGTGTGTGTGTGTGTGTGTGTGGTGGGTTTTATTCCGAAATATTTTATAGTGATTGGATTTCTTTTAGATATTATTTTTGAAAATGTGTGCCGTGAGAATTGCGTGAGAAACTTTCAATAACGTAGACATTTCGAGTTCTTTTTTTTTTAATTAAAATATTCGAAATGAGATCTTGTAATATTTACATTCAATGTATAGTATATTATGAGTATAGTGTATTATGAAATATATTATGCAGGAACCTCTAGTTATACAATCATAAGCACTTATAAAAAACAGAGCAGGCCTATTACATTTACAAATTGTATTTCTAGAAAGAAATAAGCGGAGCAAAGAGAAGGAGAGGGATCTCGGAGATTTATTAATGTACCTGTCGACGCAACAGCGCGGACCACCCTCGAAGGACTTGAAAGTTCTAAAAAAAATCCCGCGGCGCGGGTTAATTAGCACCTCGAGCGAAACCGATTTTGCAACTGGGATCTCGGTCGATCGCGTACTTGGATGCGTCTCGAAACGAAAAACGGGTCAGTGGGATTGTGTATGAGAGAAGCCCCTCGGGGTACGTTCGCCGTCATGCGTTGGCTAAATCTATATACGTGTATCGATCGGAGCGCCGGTTACGCAATCGCAATTAAAGCGATCTTGTAATCGTAAGCGGGGCATAATTAATGAGCCGAATCGTGCCGACGCGCTTCGACGGTGTGTTGTCTATCGCGCGAGCGTCCCCGCGGGCCCCGCAATTTACCATATTGTCTTTAATAATCCCGTCTAATTAGTTTTGTCTCCCGTTTATATCGATCGTTAATCGAGAGCACGGCCGACTCTTCGCCAGTACTCGAAAGACGGAAGAGAAAGCACTGGCGTCTACCCACGCGTTCTTCTCGGAGTAGGCAAAAATGCTCAAAAACCGTCTGCAAAGTTGTAAAATTACGTGATTACCCATAATAAATGATTTTTAATGCCGAAACGACCAACATGGCTTTACTTGTGGCGCTATATTCGCTCGTGAATAGATCATTATTTAACGGTAGGTTGGTCAACGAGCTTGCTTTCTGATCTGATATTTGAAAAGTAATAAATAATTGAAGATGGTAGATTTTTAAAATCGAACATTTATATTTAATGCCATAATTATGATTCTTTTATTTTTAAGATTAATAAGACATTATGTATTAAATGTTACGCGAAAAGACGCAAAAAAAATGTATATTAAAAATTACATAAAAAAAATATTTTGTATTTGTGTTAAAAACGGTTTACTCAAAGTCTTTGTTAATTTTGTGTTGAATTTTTAATATATTTGAGAATATTAATTTAACATAAAAATTATATTGTAAAATTATATGTAAAAATTATATTATCTGAACATTGTTTGGATGTTAAATTGATATTCAATTATATTTCTTAAAATTAAAATAATACAATAATACATTTATGAGTAAATGAACAAATAATACAAAAATGGTGTATTGTAAAACGTAAATTCTAAGATAAATGATTAAAATGTGTAAATTTAAAGTAATATAAATTATAAATGTTAATTTTTAACGAAGAAATATAATTGCTTATAAATTGTATCAATATTACGTTTTTTGTGTTGATTTTTTACATAATATTTGTGTTACTTTTTAAAATATTTGTCCTATGTTAAATTAACACAAAAAAATGAATAGACTGTTTGAGACATATAAACTGTGTTGAGTTTTCAATAAAGTAAAAGTAATATTACAACAAGAACACAATAAAAGAACAGAATCGGTCGTAGGTCGCAGACTTATGAGCCAATCAGATTTTACACTCCATTTGTATGAGAAGAAACCAAGGAAGACATTTTAATTATTTCCTAGTTCGTTTTTACATTTTAATTTAATTTCTTCAAACAAGACACTTCACGGCGCATAGATCCCTTTACTGCCGAATGGAGAATCGTGAGATAATTTTATCGCGGAATCGTTCAGATTGCCTGGTTATAATGGAAGGAATTTACGGTTCGTAGATTCGTTTTCCTCGAAGCCTTTGACATAGCTGATAGAATTGAGACGCGAACGCGATGCAATCCTGACGACGCATTCATAAGAGGACCTGCTGCTACTTTGACCCGATTAATCATAGAGCGGCCGCGATACAAACGACACGAGATGCATCATTATGACGTTCACGCTCTTCCCGCGAACGTCACTTTTCCGCGCCTACCCGCGCGAATTTGTTAGGCCGCTCCGACAGCGCGCGTTTGTCTCGAGCGTTATTCGTTTCAACGCTCACGTAACACAATTCCTGCGCGCGCGATCTAATACTTTTCTCGTGACTACAAATACACCCGAAAGGATTAATGACGCTATCAAGCGCGTTAAACGTTATTCGTAACAAAGCACCGGCTGACTCTCGTCCGCGGGATAAATCATGCGCGCGCGCGTGCGAAAAATTTCCGGACGCATAATAATTCCTGATCGATCGTTCGTTAACATGCTCGCACCGAGAAATGATCAGCATCGTTGCGCGACGTGCACTGCACTCGAATCGCAATTGCCGATTAAGCCTAATTTAATTCAATCTTTCGTCTCTATCTTATAGATTATAGATAACACTAATTTAGAAAGAGATTATAGATTTTCTACTTATGTTATCGCCAGAATTTTCCTCAAAGTTAAATTATATTGAAATTGAATTGTGTCAACTATAAACTTTTCTCACACTTATAAGTAATACTTTCTCATTATAATAAATTCCAAAATAATGATTAATAAATATTATAATGATTTTAAAAATTAAAAGTATAGACAACTAATTAAAGTTAATTATATCTTTGCATTCAGAAAAAAATATAGCGATAGCAATTGTAAAAATAACATTATACAAGTTTTAGAGTTAATAATTGAATAAATTAATATACATAGTTGAATACACTTTTATAATAATTACATTACACTTTGTAATAATTATAAAGCAGTTTAATTAATTATATACATTACAATTTTATTTATAAAATTTGTTACTTTACAATTGCTATCACTATGTCTTTTTCTCTGATGTGAGATTCCAGAATTTTTAACATTTTTTATTAAATCAATATTTTATTTTAAATTCGTAGTAATTCGTTCTGTACGATTCAAAATAACAATTGATTATTTTATGTAGAAGATATTTATAAATTTTTTAATGCAGTGCTGCAGCAGGCTTTTCACTATACTTTTGCTTATTATATTTGAGATTATTTAGTCGATCTATCACAATAATCGTGCCGATGAACTCTCTTATTCGCATCCGCGCAGCGTAAATAAACAATACACGGCGCGAACTGTCAATCATCGGGGCTACACCGAGCTAGCTGGAATTTGTAAATCAACTCGATATCGGCGCGCACGATGCAAATGACTCGCGCGAGCCATTCACGCCCACCGACACGATCGTAGCTGCCAGCCGTAATTGACTTTGTATTGAGATTTATCCGGTTCTACCGGCGATCCCTCAACTCGCCGATTTCCAATCGCTATTCTCATTACACTAGTGAACATGATCATTGCCACATTGTATCATTCGCAATAATCCTGCATATTTTTTTTACACTAGATCCAAAGATTTAATTAGAATTTCTCTATCAATTTCAGTTTCCATGTACTCAGAAATAAAAATCTAACAACTATATAAGTTTTATATGTAAAATTAATGTATTCTTTAAAACTTTTAAAATAAATCTGAAGAATCTCGCTTTTAAAGATTGAAAATTAAGTCATTTCTTTTTAAGATTGGTTCAATTTTCATTTTTTAGAATGAGATTCTACTCCAAAAAGAATTTAGAGAGTAATAAAATAATATAATTTTGTTGTTTATTGTTATGGATATCATAATTATGCTGTTTAATCCGTTTAAAGGTGGTCATGATATCGTGCATTAATTAACGTAACGCAATATCCCGACCAGCCTCCATCCAATCCAGACAAGCGACACTTTAAACCCGGCGTGGTGCGATTATCTGTCTGCCAGGCGACACTCTATATCTTCGTTAGTGTCCAAGATGATATAAGAAACGCGGCGCGGTGCGCTCCTTCGTGGAAACGCCGAAGACTTTTAGGCGTCTCACATTAGATACGGTATATCTCGGTGACAAAACGATGCATTGTATTCACGTGTGAGCGTGTCCTCTAGTTAAGCAAATGATCATGCATGCCACTCCATGAATGATAAAAGCGTAATGGAACAAAAATTATAGAAGAAATCTTGAAGAAAAAGTTCTCTTTCATCTGCTTGATAAGATTCAACTTATACAGAAATATTTTTCTGAAATAATTATTTTTCTGACAGTCTGATTTACTTTTTTCGGTTCCATTCATCAGTTGTTACTACGTGCACTTTGCATTGCCGGGATTTCGTAGCTTTCGAGATACTTTCCGCTGCACTCGTCAATCAGTACTTACACCTGTAATATAATAAATATCTTTACCCATAAAATTCTTCCGAATCACGGTAGAATACCCTCCTATTTAAATGTCATAAAAAAACCTACATCCGGCCATTCCAACATCGAACAACCTGCTATTCAAACATCGTACACTCCCACTTGTACACGATCCAACGATTCCTTCGCGACTTTACGCGTTGCTAAATCGTGAAGTGCCATAAGAATCGCATAAAAAAATCTGGAAAGGTATGAAATTCGCGATTGCTCTCGTCCCAACGATCTCGATAATAACATTAATGCGCATTGGCAAAGGGAACATTCGGCAAACTGGTTCTCCATCGTGAATTTGCACTTGGAACGTTGTTCGAATGATACTGGAGCCGATCTGAATCCAATCTCGACCGATAGGCCCGCATCGTAAATGCATCGAGCATCCTATAACTGCATCGCGTTATGGTTCAGCGATCACGCGGCTATGAAAGGATTTTTCCCTCCGCTTTCCTTACTTTCAGTTATTCAGACACCTTCAGGAAATACACTGTAAATGTTCATTTATTAATTTCGTATCTTATGTAACGTGCACTTTCGTTTCTCGTACGTTTCGCACGAGTTCTCCGAGTAGCCCCGTTAGGGTTCGCGTGGTGTCAATTAAACTAGAAAATCGCGCTCGATCGCGATATTGGCGCCGATAATAATGATGTTACTGATCTCCTCGTTGGCTTCGATCAAGCGCATTGCCCGCGAGCGAGCAGGCGAGCGAGTGCTCTAAGAAGAAAGCAGACTTCGGTGGCGTTTGATTTGATTTACGGTCGGCTAAAGAGCGCTCTGACACCAGTGAAAATCGGCTCTGATATAGGGAGTGGTCGGTATAGCCGCTGTGTTAGATTAATTGGCGATTCGTTTCTAATTTATTTAAGAGATCTTACACAAGAAATAGAATAGGGCATAGAAAGAGAAAGATTTATTCTCTTCTGGATAGGGGTGGAAGATAAAGTGTGAAGACTAGTAGCGGATGTCTCCTACGCACAATCTCTCTTCTTTTTGTTATATCTTCTTCCTCAATAAAATTTCATCGTAATGATAGTCGCATAACTCTCAAAGAATGACTTCTGGTCAGCTCTACAGAGAATCAGATAACTACGCCAGCATGTTATTATATAAGAACAAACTGTATTAATGTAATGTACACGTTGGTGCGTCGATTTTCTCTTTCAGTAGGAAGAAGAGAAGCGGGAGAAATATAATAAAAAATATATATAAAACGCTCAATCATCGGGACACATTGAATTATAATACATGTTGATACCTCTTAACTAGTTTTCCATTATCGCTTGTGTATTTATATGCTAAACTTATGCTAATTACGTAAAAAGATTTATGTATTTAACTGAAGAAGAAATTAATATACATATTATTATTAAAAATTCATTTCTCTTAAAAAAAAAACAACAAAGAAAACTTTTGCATGAAAATTAAAAGATATAAGATTTTTAAACTTTTTTTTGTTACAAAATATTTTTTTATAAGTGATATTTTGTTTCAATGTTGTATTTTGCGAAATATATTGGGATCTATACCGAAAAATAGTTTCATCATTTTAGTCCAAATTGGATTAGATTAGACAGATTAAATGAATAAATTTAACATTAATTAATCATTCGGAAAGTCCGAAAGATTTTGCTGACAGGAAATATTATCAAATGAAGAGATTATCATCAGTCCACTCAGGAACGATTGAACAATTGAAATGTGGCACAATAATCACGCTCTGTAATGCCGTGCTAATACCTATTAGACACTAGACGACACATGCATTGCGATTGAGTTACGTCACGCGCACGTCGTGAAGAATTAAAATAACCTCCGTTGTTATAGCAACTAACATAATAAAGCAATTCAGCACATCTTTCTTTCTCGATTTGATACTAATTTCTAAAAGACCTCTCTGTGAAGTTGACATCTCATGTTTCATTAAAAAGTAATAATTCTGCTAATTTCTGCATTAGTACTAACTTGACGTACAAAAGTTGAAAACATTTTTGATTAATGAGTATAATATAATTAATCTATTATAAATAATAAATGGTAGGCACATAATGAATTAGTATTATATATTATTGCGGATATTAATACTTAAAAATGCAGCTTTTCTAATTAAATTAAATGAAGCAATATAAAATTGCTTATGTAATTAGATCATGTTATTGTCGATAAAATACTTATATATGTATATACAGATGCTAAATGAGGACAAATATGGAAATACTTTGGAATTTTTTGCTTCGTTATGAACTTTCGCTCTGTCACTCTCCGTTGACTATTATTTAAGCTTTATCTAATATCTTCTATCAAATATAATTTTAGCAATCAAGCAATACGTTGCGTGTCTGTAGGAACCAGTTTATGCGACAGATTATTATCATTTTACGATCGCCAAGGACATCGAAAATATCCTCATGATGAGGAAGAAATTATATATATTTCATTACATATACATATATCGTTTTCTAAACTAAAGCAATTAGATAGCTCAATACAATTAGATTTATATTTGCAATACAACAATTATGAAAAATCTAGAATCTTAAAAAATGCTGTAAAGAACTTGTTGTGAAATATGTAGTATCTTTTTCCTATGATTTAACGCGATCATCAGTGTGTTATTGTCTTTCATATCTAAGAAATATGATTTCCATAGTAATATCATAGCGCGTTGTAGCAACTCACTGTTTCAGAATCATGTAATAATAACCACGCTCCATATCGAGAGAATAGGAGCCCGTTGATGTAAGCGTCGGCGCGTTAACACGAACCTTTGCCGAATCGTTTAACATTATAATGACCGGGCTCCTGAGAACAGTCGTAACAGGTAGGAACACGCGACCTGTTGCGAGAGAAAGAGAGAGAGAGCGGACCCCCCGTGGCCTCCGTTCGCCAGAGTATACGATGTTATCTTCATCTCTAGAGAAGCTAGAGAAGCTAACTCGCGATGTACGCCCGCGTAAACAATGGGTCGGTCGAGCGACTTTTGATCATTTGAACGGAGAGCATGTATGTATACACGTAGTGTGTCGTGAAAAGTACGCACGAGTAGCTGCGCGGTAAAGATACTGAGTCGCTCCGTTATTATCGCGAATATCTACGGTATTCAGTTGCGAATACCCGCATATACGCGTCGGAAACGTCGCCCGGGAAGACTTACAACGTACACCGTTGGCGTCGGGGAGAGCTTTCTTGAGTATCAGTCTTCTTTCTTTTAGGCTGCCGCTAAATAAACAGCCGACAATGGAGATATTATGGCACGCGATTCTGAAATGTCTGGCATATCTCGCGAATCAAAATTTCTGACATGCAGAAATATCCGCGACAATATAGTTATTATTAATTATTACAATATAGTATTAATTATTATTATATTATGAAATTGTTGAACATATTTGTTGAAACGATATTGCGATGTATATTTAACACTAGAAGAATACCAATGTTTATTACTCACTGAAAAAGAAAGGGATCACACGAATAAATTACTATAAAAATAAAAAATAATTAAAAATTATATTCAAAAAATTATCATATAAAAAACATAATTATTGAAAAATCAAAAATTTTTAGAACTTATTGTTTTACACAAAATGTAATAGTAATCTAAAAAATAGAAATGTACTTATCAATGATCACTCGGTACTTGTAGTATTAATTTGTTATTTAAAAATTGAGTCGTAAATTTATTTTAAATATCTTTGTAATTAAAGTTATTTAATTATTAAGCAGCATTAATTATTAAGAAATAATTTTATATTTTATAACTCTTATATGATATAGTATTATATTGAGTTGTCTGGAAAGTTCGTGCCGATTTTGAAGAAAAATTGAAACGCAGATTTAAATTTTAATAAACATTTATTAAATTTAAATCTTTTGCGGCACGAACTTTCCGGACAATCCAATATTACTCAAAATGTATGATGTGCATTATGAATTCAATGCAAGAATAGTTCATGGTGGCGCAAGCTGTCGGAAGAAACAGAACCTAAGGTTCTAAACTGACTGTTGAAATCAGTGTGTGTAACTACTGATGATACTTCAAATATTATTTCAGTAGATATAATGAATTGATACATTATTGCTTTGAATTTTTTTCGTACATTGTTTAATAATTGTATAATTTATCGAAAAATAGTTTCGCTTTTACGCTCTATATCTCTCTTGCTATTAATATATTATACCTTAAATCTGAAGCATTTAGCCTGAATGAAACTATCCCACATATTATAGAAGATGAATGTGTTGCTATATAAAAGGAGCAAATAACAGATTGCTTATAAAATACATTTATTGTTAAGTAGAACATTACTTTACTTTTCATATTTTTTTTTATACTTATAAAACCGTAATTAAAATCATAAAAGGTTCCAACTAATGATAAATTACGATTACGATACAACTATTACAACAATTATTACACAAAGAATTTGAAAAGTATATGCATGCAATATATGAAAATTAGATTTATGACATGTGTATTATAGTTTTATATTCCTGAAATGAAAATAACGTTAAAAGTATATGATTAGATATTAAATGTTAAATAATATTATCTATCAATATAAATATTTAAAATAATTTCAGATTGCTTCAAATATACATATAAAAAAGAATGGTTAGGTGAATAATAAAAAAATTCAAAGATGTTTAATATTATTTAATTTCAGAAAGCTCAATAAATATGCGCTCAAAGGGAACGTACGATGCGAACATCATTCACCGCAGACTAAAATATACGTCGACAATAAATAACATTGATATAATCCGTAGCGAGTAAATTCAAGGACTCTATACATGCTCTAAGAGTAATATATGGCAAAATAGCCAAGATTGTTTTATAAAGTTAACTACTAGAGGAAGGACATAGCAACGTCACGATATGTACAAACGTATCTAAAAACTTTTTTTTGAGCCTTATAATCTATATCTGCGAAGAAGTACGCCAAACGCATTTGCGAATATTATTCTTCGATCAAATGAACAATAAAAAAAATTGTCGATATCACTTGATCTATTATAATTCTATACAATGATAAAAACTAATTTTCTGATTATTGTAATGCATATGTTCGCGATTGTGGCGTAATATCTATATTTTTTAAATATATACATATATAGTTGTACATATAAATATTATTATAAATTCGAATTTTTTGTACATTAGAAAAAGCCGCTATCCGTACAGTATAAAAAATTAAAATAATAAAATAATTAAAAATAAATAATTTTTTCTATTTTTAATTCATTCCTGCGTACTAGAGGTGTGCGAATCAAGCATTTGCAAAGTCGAATTGAATCGAATCTATAACAACATGTTCGAAAATGAATCGAATCGAGTCTGAAATCTTTACGCTGAATCGAATCGAATCCTTTCGAAAACGAATCAAATCAAATTTTTACATACTGACATCAACTACAAAAAATTAATTTTAAATGTATAAGTGTAAAAAATTAAAAACTAATAATATGTTATAAATGTATTAAAAACAATATTTTTTGGTAATATCTGTATGTTGAAAATGACTCATTTTTACGTTTATCTAAAAGGATCTCTCTCTCTCTCTCTCGTCTGAAATTGAAAATACTTCATAGTTCATTATTTTTTTAAATTAGTTTTTAAAATCAATCTCCTTCTCATTCTCTCTCCCATTACACCATTGAATGGAAAGAAATAGAAATGACGTCTTCTGGTCCTTCTCTCTTACTTTTATCGACATTTTGACACACGGATCGCGCAGTCTATTCTCTATGTCTTTAGTGTATATTAAAATACAGCCATAGACTGTGCAGTCATATCAAAAACTTGAAAATATTTAATAGAGTCCAATGATAACTGAAACGTGATGAATAAGCGCACGCGCATGCACGAAGATTGATATGCGCTGATATAAAATTGGTGACAGGAGATACAAGGAAGAGAGAGAGAGAGAGAGGGGAGGGGGGGGGGGAGTGAATGATTACAAATCGAACTACTGATTATT
>NW_012130107.1:1863532-1871425 GCF_000143395.1 Atta cephalotes | reverse complement strand
AAAATAAAATATATATATATATATATATTTTTTTATATGTTTTTTATACATCTTTTGATTTTTATCTACATCAAGAATGTAGGAACATGAAAAGAAAACAGTTCTGAAGGAACTGTCAAATGATACCGGAAAGGGTCAAACATATTTACGCAAGTTTATTTACACAAAATAGGATGTGCTATCTGTCATCTGGCAACACTACTTTATACATTATACAAGAATGCTATTAAGTGGACCCTTAACGAGAAATATATTCGTATAAAAAAAATCTTTCGCAAGAAATCCACTCGTGTATTAATAAATAATCAGAATAATAAATATCTGATCGAGTATGCAGCCAGTCGGTGATTAGTCTTACGATATTAATTAAATTGTGATGTGAGCGTGAATACGATGGCGACGCATGATCGACAAACGCGTAGTCGCATTCGCAAGGAAATATTAACCCTTTCAATGTCCCATATATATATTTTTTTAGAATATTTTTTTTTAATCATAATAATTCCTTTTATTAACCAGTAATTTGCAATGTTAAGATGTAAAATTTAAAAATAAATTTAACAATATAAATATAATTTAAATATATCGATTTTATATAAAAATAAAGTCTTCATTAAGAATTAAAAAAAAAATTTTTTAAGATGTCTGACTTTAATTGAAATTACTGAAATAATAAAAAAAACGTCTGGATAGTGAAAGGATTAAAGAGAGGAAAATCGAATTTTTTATATATATACTGATTTAAAAAAATGTCATGGTCACACGAACACGTCGCCACTTGTAAAACACTGGATCTATTCAAATGCGCTAGCTTTCCCTCGAAACGTGACTCGAATCAAAAATAGAGGAAAAAGGATAAAGAACGATATATACGATGCGTTCCTTCCATCTCGAGAGTCAGTCTTAAAGATGCATTGAGCAGAAGACGATAGGACTGCTGGATGAAGGATGCACCGACGTCGATCGTCTCTTCTGCTTTCGTCGCAAAATTCGCATTTACGAGAAGCAGTTCTTCTCTTTTGTACCCTTTGGTTGCTTGCCTGCGATGACGAATAATGTCGGTCATCCGACAATCAGATGATGCGACTTAATTTCGCAATGGAAGTCAGTCTCAAAAGTAGTTTAATTTCGTCATCGATAGCTAGTTGTCTCGAGTAATATACATGTTTTTCTATATCAATCTTTTATTTTATCGTTATTTAGATCGATACCCTTGTTTTTCTTTATTTAATATATGTTATTTTTCAATTTTATATTTTTATTTGAACATCTTCTTGTTTTAAGCTGCTTAAGATATTTATGTTTTAATTTTGATTCACATTTGCACATATGACGTATTCATAAAAAGATACGTGTTATCAGTAAGATCGTATTGTTTGAATAATTTACATTATTTTACCATTTTTTTGCGGGTACTTAGGCTTTATCATTAAGTTTTTTCATTTATTCGAGACCGAATTTCGCTATATTTCGCTCTATTCAAATAGGAATTCTACCCGCAATAGGAATTCTCTAAGAAAAGAGAAAATGTTCATTGTTGAATTATCGTAATTAAGATTAACATATTTTCTCCATTGTTCAAAAAATTCAAGGGAATATCTAATTAATTAAAATGCCTCATCAGAGAGAGCTTATTCTCTCTCGATTCAAAGAATCTTTTAGTATGACCTTGTGATTATTGTGAATCACCTTGTGATTCGACGAAGGCGAATATCTTGAAATTCGTTCATGTATTAACTTTCTTGCTTCATTCCGGAATGATAACCATCTTTATGGATTCTGACCTTGATCTTATCTCAGTCATTTATCTTTAATCGAATGTACCTTTAGGCACCCTGACTAGTTTCCAATTTCTTCATGAAATCGTCTACTTGCGTCAGAGCATTGACACATCATCAGTGTTTTTCTTCTCTAGCAGCATGGACGTTCTTTCTTCCATTTGAATATTGCCGGCACTACCATTTCTGCCAGGTTCACAAGATATCTTCAACATACTCGGTTGAAGATTAACATATTTGTGAGGCTCTTTATTTTTTACATCAGAATCTCCGTGAAGCCACGTTTGCTTCAAGACAGAGGCTCTTGTGGAATCCAATAAAGGACTAGAACTGTCCTGCTCGCAAGATTGACAAATCAGGGAATCCAAAGTTTGATCGTCGTCCTGCCCATTCAAGTCAAGCAGAAGCGGGGTTGGTGAATTTGGAATCTTTAGTCCCTGTGTTTGCGAAGATTGACGTTGCGGCCACAAAAGGGAAAATTTCCGATTATTCTCTGATAATTGTATGTCGAGTTGCGCAGTGTGCTCTAATTGCACACTCGATAGAGGCACGTCCAGACAAGGCGCAATAATACGAGGATTCAATGCCAGGAAATCAACGATCTCCGGAGCCGATGGCCTTTTCGAATGATCTACGTTCCAGCAGGAATACATTAAATTTTCACTGCAAACAGAATTATCAAATATAAATTAAATGATACATGAGATACGACTAGTATCATCAGGACTACTTACAGCTGTAGTTTTATTTTTTTCGGCGCAGTGAGGCAATTGCCAGCCTTTACATGCGTGAGTACCTCATTATTACTCATCCCTTGGAAAGGAAAGCTACCGAATGTAACAATCTCGTAGAGTAGTACTCCGTAAGACCAGACATCAGACGCTGGCGTAAAAATACCCAGTGCTAACGATTCTGGCGACATCCATCTTACTGGTAACATACCTGAACGAAACAAATTTTATCCGTAAAATCATAATGCTGTGAAAACAAAAACATCATTAATTGTATCTTTTTTCACCTTTCCGATTGAATTTATAATAGTCGTTTTCATACATTGGCCTCGTCATGCCAAAATCACCAAGTTTTACTACCCGTTGGACGTTTACTAGACAATTACGCGAGGCAACATCCCTAAAGAAAAAGAAGAATGTATAATTATGTCATCGCTAGTCATAGACAGCAATTAAAATTGTTTGACTCACCTGTGAACATATTTTAATTGCGCTAAATAACTGAGCGCTCTGGCGACATCTAATGCCATGGCGGTTAATTTTTTATTCGATATCTCGTCGGAATCCTCGTAGCTTCGATCATTGACCAAATGTCTTCTGGCTAACAGATAGGTTTTTAAGTCGCCGTAAAGCATAAATTCCATCACAGTCAACACAGGTTCAGACTTAATGCATACACCCAATAACTTAATGATATTCGAATGCTCGAATTTTTTCATGACCTCGACTTCACTAAGGAAATCTAGTTTTTCATCAGTTGAGCTACCGACTTTCAAAGTTTTCACAGCTACAGCGAGCCAACCCTTCTCAGAAAAGAAAGCTTCACCACCATAAACGGTACCGAAGGCTCCCTCTCCGATTTTTCGATTGATCACTACTCTATCTCGCGGAATTTCCCATACATCCAAACTAGAAGTATCTATCTGCGATAGGATACCCAGAGACTTCATGTATTTTTCATGAATCTGCATTTTTTTGTCATAGCTAAACAAGTAACAAAAAAGAAGGTACTATTAAACAAAATTTTAAACTAATGCCTTGATAAAATTTGCTTTCTGTATATATTATATTATATCATATAATACGTATATTACGATATAATAAATATAGAAGCAATAACTATTTATTATAAAGTAATAGCAAAATTATAATAAACGTACTTTCGTTTAATGATGATAAAGCTGACGATCAAAACTGCTCCAAGAAGGCCAAAACCGATAATATTAGCGACTATAATCGCTACTTCGCAAGAAACATCTAGTAGTTCCGCTAATCCTCCTAGAACACATCTTGATGGAGGCTCGGAACCATCATCAGGCATTGTCTCCGATAACCAAACGAAAGCTGAAATATTCAACTCCAAAATGCCGCCCATTACTTCGTGCTTGGTTTCGGAGATATTTGGATAAAAGTTACCAACAATGTTCGTTTCATTATCGACAAACTGAACAATATTGATAACAGAGTATCTCGATGGTCCGCCTAGAAATTTTATTCTTCCGGATACCTGAAAAATACAAAGACAATTATTGCAACCTATTGTTTGTGTAGGTTTACCGCGATTGCAAGATATCTTAAAGAATTTTTTATTATATTGAATCTTATCTTTTAGTGAAAGCAGAGGAAAATTATCGATTATAATAGGCTATCCTACATATTTTTTTTACAATGTAAAATGTTATAATAGATTAATAAATTACATCTGAATTTTCAATTCCGGTGACAAATTGGAAATCGGAATAAAGACTTGATCTTAATCCGGGAATTTATGGATATTTTGCTGATAATGACACGAAATATAGCCAAAACATCTGGAAGTATATTTTTTTTTAATTTAAGTATAACTGTATAGAGAAACTTTGCACAAAAATTAAAGTGCCGTATTGTTACCTCTTGAATATTAATTATATAATCGATAAATATTTGTTTCACTAACCCCATAAAAATCAGTCTCGCCGATAATATGCGTGAGGCGATTGACCGTATGGTTGCTGTGAAGATCGAAGACATAACTCTGGTTCTCACGGATAAGTCGATCTATAGCATAAGCGTAGGTCCACATGGCATCGTAGGCGTAACCGGCGTAGTTAGAGGGTTGCTGATTCTGAATTCGGCAGATGTTCTCATAACGTTCACGCCACTCACGCACAGTGATTCCCTCCTGCATTATATCGTCATCTCGAGCGAAGTATGCGTGCGACAGACCAAGATGTCCGTTTATGGCCTTCATCATTTCATTCGTGGTGCAAGGTACCACTTCCCCTTTCTTATTGTAATAATCGGTATCGTACCATTGTGGTCGAAGCCAAAGCGGAAGGAACCAGACGTAACCCTTTAAAACGAGAATCAATTAAAAATTACGAATTTATCTTTAATTTTATGCTTTTACGATTTATTCGAAAAAAATTCGAAATATAATATTTATAATTATTACCTGAACAGCTGTCATCTCTAGTTTATATGCTTCGCACATGACTTGACGAGCTACTTCACCGTATACGTCTGCAATAATAATTCTTGCTCGTTTTTCTTTCAAACTTTGCAAATACTGAAAATTAATATTGTAAAAATTATTTATTATAGTTTAGATATTTAGTTTAGATATTTTTAGTTTTTGCATAAATATTATTTAAAAATATTAAAGTCTCAAGTTCTGGTCACTTAAACATTAAATAATTTATATGCATTTGCATTAGTAATTTTTAATAGTATTCTATTGCTTCCATTGTTGATAATGGAAAAACAAATGTTTAATTCCCATAAATCAAGATTAAACCTACTTTTGTCATGACGTCAGCTTCTCGCTCTCTCGGAAACTTGACATTCGCCACAAAATCGATACTGTTGTCTCTAAGCATATCCTGCATATATGATATGTACTCGGTATATTTCTGTCCATCTTCTGTCAATGAAGCTACTCGATGCCAACCTAGTCTCTGCAAGAGTTGCACGTAGACATGTTTATACTGTTTGTTCTCACCAATGGTCCTAAAGAAATACGGATATTTGGTGCGATCGTCGAAACTAGATCCTTCTGCGCTGTAACTGATTATCACTGTTCTATAGTATTTCGACACGCCAACCAATGGCTCCACAGTTTCCGAACAAGCAGGCCCCAATACGCCAACCAGCTTTCGGTAGAAATTATGTATGATATAATCGATGAAGGATTTCATCACCATATCCGACTTACATTGACCATCACTGGCTAATAGAGTCAAGTTGTAATCTCTCAGCAAGGTATTGTTAACATTGATGACTTCTTTCGCCATTTTAGCGGCGATCACGATCGATTTGGCCATGTAGGAGTTGCCGCTCATGGGAAATATACCACCTACGAAGAGGGTATTTTTGTCGTCGTTGCTGGGCTTCCATTCTGTTAGGACATACTTCAGATTATCCTTTAACCAATCGCAAGCAATTTGTTCATCCGAGACATTCATTGATGCTTGTAAACGACGTGTGATCAAAATTTCATACATCTCTCGACTAAACTTAGCGCGATTTATCGCCTGAAAAGCGATCTTCGCGATTGCTTCCAATCTACTCCACACTAATTTTGTTAGTCTATTGGACTCATACATGCAGCCGATCGAATCGTTTTTCATTCCACAACGTGGAAAGTCGATCGTTGTAAATTCCTTTTCGTTCGGGATCACGCTGCTGGGCGTATAGTGCAGAATTACCAATGATCTAAAAAGAAAATTTTATTATAAAACTTTACATTTTTTTTGTATAGTACTTAGAGATTTTATATGAGAGTTTGGCCAAATTACTCGTGGCCATACTGATACTTATTACTTACGGTATCGAGCGACAATAAAAAAAAAAATTAGATATTTTTCAGATCAATACCTGTTCTCGATGGAAGCCGATGAGTTCTGCGCGAGCATGTGCTCGTATTCCTTGGTTAAATATTTGATTAGATGTTTGAGATTCGGTCCTACCCACACCACCTTAACATAGAGCTTCATCTGATCAATATGTTCTTTTATGAAACGAGTTACATCAGAATATTCTGCTAGCAGCAGCGCGCAGTTCGGTGACTTTTGCTGGCCTTGGCCATGACATTGTTCCGGGATGTACATCCCATGTTGGCAAAAAGCTTCATGACAGTAATATTCCCCCGTTTGTGTGTTTATCATAAATTTCTTAACAATAGGTAGATATGCCTCGTCGACAGCGAATCTACTAGCAGTCTCTAATTTGGAGAAGATTAGCCAATTATCATCAGGTCTAGTTAATGTTTCCGGAACAAACCAGCCAAAATGACCCGGTGGCGCTATCGAACCACATTCCTTCACGTCGTATTTACTTAACAGTGGTGACGTGTCCTGCTGCGGCGGAATCCACACTTCCATGTTCACCATTATTTCTGGAAATCTGTAATTGAGACAAGAATGTTAATCGCTCGCTTTAAACGCACGTACGTCTCTCCGGCGGAGTTTGAAAATGATGTAAGTTTGTTAGTTACAGTAGTTCAAATTTTTAACCATATTTTCAAAAGATAGAGGAAATATTACATATGTAACAGAATCATTGATAATTTATATAAATCATGATCACTATTCTATCAAAAAAGAGACATTAAATTTGAAAACTTGATATTTTGTCATTTCTTTATGATTGCCAAATATTAATTGACTATATTTCATTTTGTAATTGTTGTATTTAAATCCTCAGAAAAATGTTGTTGTTCAATAGTCGATACGTCTCAAAATGTCTTAAATTGAAGTATTAGTACGCAGCTAAAAAAATTTAATATTATATCTTGAATTTGCAACGTCCGCAATATCTTATGTTTCAAGAAGAATACAGTTTGTTTGAAATTTGCATGAAAATAAATACTTTTAAATGATTGAGAAGCGATGCAAAGAAATTTGATTACTGTCGATAAATACAATTTGAATATTTGTTGGAGAAAGCATTGCTGTAAAGATGGAATCGGTCAGCAAAAAAGAACATTGCGATAATAAGTTCTCAATTACATGAAAAAGACGGTTTTGAAATATCTAAAAATTTAACTATACTAAGAAAAATTAAAAATTTTTCTTAGTATAGCTAAATTGAAAATGAACGAACTAGAAGCTTGCTGATCTTACTGTCTAAATTATTTGGAATACTCTTACTCTAAAGAGTGAAAGTGAAATCAATTTTGAAAAAGAATTTCCAAATTTGTGTCTGGTTAAACTTTTAGGTATTTTAGCAAAATCGTTCTTTTCGTATAATTCATTCAAACATTATTTTATTGACATAATATGATATATAATATGATATATAAGTGCGCGCGCGCGCATGTATGTGTGTGTGTGTGTGTGTGTGTGTGTGTGTGTGTGTGTGTGTGTGTGTGTGTGTGTGTGTGTGTGTGTGTGTGTGTATATTGT
>NW_012130107.1:1861437-1863230 GCF_000143395.1 Atta cephalotes | reverse complement strand
TTACGTTTTACGTTTACGTTTAAGTTACTTATTAACTAACTAATTAATTTATTATATAATAATATATATATAATAATATATATATAATAGTAGCGCGCGCGCGTGTA
The DNA here is from genome assembly GCF_000143395.1 of Atta cephalotes. Lineage (NCBI taxonomy): Eukaryota > Metazoa > Arthropoda > Insecta > Hymenoptera > Formicidae > Atta > Atta cephalotes. The sequence goes on along the minus strand of NW_012130107.1, from coordinate 1,863,123 downwards.
TGTGTGTGTGTGTGTGTGTGTGTGTGTGTGTGTGTGTGTGTGTGTGTGTGTGTGTGTGTGTGTGTGTGTGTGTGTGTCGAAATTGTGTATTCCATTCGTTTTATGCAAATGTCGTAACAGATCAGTATATTTATTTAAGAACCTATTGAAAAACAAATATTTAAAATTTACAAACTTTATTACATTTCACAAATTGGAAAAGAAAGGCTGTGAGATATTCAAGGAATAATAAAACAAGTAACGAACTCTCGAGAATGCATAATTGCGTAATTAATTATATTTAATTTTTTGATAATAAATGGCTTTTTTTTCGCACTAATAATTGTGCTATATAACTCTCATTAGCTCTTTGTTTGTATATTTTGATAATCAAGGAGTCCTGCAGTTTCAACTTTGTTATTACACGATGTCTATAATTGTCTATTTGTCTTACATTTTTAACTCCGTGTATGTTGGCTTTTCAGATAGTCTCTCAAAGACTTCAGACGCATTGAAATTGTCATCCTTCTCGACGATAGTAACTCCAATATAGCCTAATACTTCGGTCAGAAAAATCTTCATGATTTCTGACGCTAATCTCTGTGTCACTCTCCTTGACACTTCGAACGGAATATTTAAAAAATTACCTTCATATTGAATCACTCTCTTTGGATTGACCTCTGTGAAAAATATATTTCAAATTAAAATCTTTTGATTAAAATAATCGCGAAGAATCAATAATAAAAAAAAAGGAATTTTAAACAATCCGATTGAGTACAATAAAATTATTACGAGAGTATAATTGATATGATAATTGAGAAACATCTGAGATGAAGATTGTTGTGTATGTAAAAACGCATTCGTAGAAATGCGTATGTAGAAACACAAGGTCACTTTATTGTCTATACAATGTAAATATCTGAGAAAAACATGTAGCCAGGGCAAGAACGTTTCCGGCCGTTGCCAATCCGCGAGATGACTATGTTTAAGACTATGTTTCGATAATAAGCGAGTAAACTATGCGGCATTAACGCATACGGAATGCATTCAGCTCGTAATTATATGCTGCGAGGCTTGATATAACTAATTACTCATCGACTGAATGATCATGCATGGATGAATCGTGCGATTCAATTAATGTTTAAGCCGCGTCTAACCCATCGTGGCAATTAGCGGGTTATTCCACGCACTGATTATTCGATGGCATGGCAATGATATCGCATCTTCGAAGCTGACAAATGCGCCGTAATTGAGCCGCAACGATCGGGCTGACGATAATGATCGGCGATTTACCTTCCAGCATTGTCAGACAACGATTCGAGTCCGCGATCTTCAGCACGGCCACGAGGGCCAGCAGGCCCACTAAGGATCCGGGTCTCAGCATCATGACCTTCTGCAACAAACATCAAAGTGCTCTATTGAGATTGCTCGCTAAAAACGAATTAATTTAGTCACGGTTGATCGGTTCATGAAGTAGTAAACCGATTTATTTAGAGGTAATAGCATTGTGTTGAAGTTGAAAATACTAAGCGGATTGAAAAGAATTAATGAAAAGCAATGATGTAGCAATTAAAACTCGAACTCAATCTGTTTCTTTTAAATACTATTTTATATTTTAAATTCTAGACATAACAGACGCGCGCTACTAAGCTTTTTGATATTATACATATATATATATATATATATATATATATATATATATATATA
>NW_012130107.1:1850580-1860801 GCF_000143395.1 Atta cephalotes | reverse complement strand
ATATATATATATATATATATATATATATATATATATATATATACATACAAATATGCATATATTACACTATGCATATTACACTTAACCGTTTTGATTACATTGATACACATAACCGTCAAACGCACAATCTCAATCGCTCATGAAGTAAGCGGAGAGCAGACCAACCTGCGAGAGAACCAAATGCAAATCGACACATTTGTTTACAACACAAAGTTACGCACGTAATACGATCTAAACAACCAATCCGCATCGCGGAAAAGAGGTAACATTACATGGGAGCAACTTACCTTTCTCACTCTTTCTCATTTTTTTTGTATAGGTACATTACTTCATAAATTCAGGAACGCTTGCAATTGTCTCACATCTTTACAAAAACTTAAATATCTCGGTGAAAAAAATTATAGAGAAATTTAAAAAAATGCAATGTAAAAACAAAAAATAGAGCTTTAAAATGGCGTTTGAATTTTGTATCTGCGAAAATTTTTTCCTGAATTGTATAAAATTGAAAATTGATTCAATTGATTTAATTTTTTGTTATTTGTTGAAGCACCGTACTTGAATGAAACTTCGTTGGATAAAATTTTACAAATAAGTATTTTAAGGATTTTCTAAGTTTTAAAATGAAAAAAAATTGATCTGATTTTTCGCATAGATATTGTATTTTTTATTCTTTAAAATTTTTTGGATAAAAACTTACTTTTCTACTTTTTCTAAAATGTTTTTAACTTTAACAAAAATTAAGGAAGTTTTAAAAGTTTATGGAAAAAAAATAAAAAGTGGAAAATATTTATTATAATATGATTGATTCACACAATTTTTCCAAATTTTTATAAAAACTGTTTCGAAAGTTAATTTTATAAAAATTAACGATCGAGAAAAAATTTTTAAAGTTCTATTTTTTTATCTTTTGCATGTATTTTTGGAAACTTTTTTACAATTTTTTTCACCGAGATATTTAAGTTTCTAAATTGTAAAAAAATTGCAAATATTTCTGAATTTATGGATGATATTAATATCAACACTAAATTTAAAGAAGTAAATAAAAAGGATGTAGCAGATATGTACATGAAAAGAGTTCCTGTACCAATTTAAACTTGACGTACATCGATTGTTAGACTTCTATGAAAGAAAAGTTTTCATTCTTTATCCTTATTATTGCGATAATATTATTGCGATAATGCGATGGTAATTAAAAACATTTTTTACCATAATTTTTTCTTCTTATCTAATCCATGAAAAATTATTAAAAAGTTAGTGACGTTTCAGCCATCAAGAAACATTTTTTTAAATTCACTAAGTTTATAATTATCAATATATTTAAGTGAAGATCAAGTAACTAACATCATGTTCTTTTTGTGACAATATCTTTTCAACATTATATTTATCTCAAATTATTGGAAGGTTCCTGTTAGCGCACAGTGCGATAGCACATATTTATTCACATTGGTGCTTATTGTTAGTAACTTTTCATTATTTTATTAATGAGAATATTTTATTTCAAATTGGCCAATTAGCAAAGTACACTATTGGAACTTTTCCAAATTATTTTAGATTTTTAATATTGTCGGGGATCTTTTAGATTGCTGATTATGAATCTAAAGTCTGAATTCTAAAATTCAAAATGGTAAATCCATTATGGTGGATGCAGAATACGCAAAAAGTTTTTTGTGAAAATTGAATCTAGAAGAGTTGTTCACATTCGTTTTTAAAAGATCATAAAAATGAGTCAATCTTTAGTCAAATTATTTTGAATTCAGACTACAGATTCGTAATTAGCGATCTAAAAAATCCCCGAAAAACAATTTCCATTTGGATTATTTTGAATTTCGCAATATCGGATGATTTTGAATTTTAGAATTTAGATTTCAGATTCATAATCAGCAAAAAACAATAAAATACTGTCGGAACTATTTTTTAATTTGAATATTAGAGCAATGAAAACACAATAATGGCAAACAATCTCAAAGGATAGGAAGGCACAACTTTGACCCCCTATATTTCGTAAACCAGTCATGTGTTGAACTTAAAAATTTTATGCGATTATTGTCATCATGACTAATCATTTGGCACAAAATTTAGTTCAAAAATCGAGATCCAGAAAACGGGTAATTTTTGCGGTGGCTCTTTATTTTATTGCTGTTATTGCAATAATAAGGATGTAGCAGATATGTGAGTGAAAATTTTTCTTTCATAATGGCTTAACAATCGATATGTCAAATCTAATTTTGTAGAGCAGAGTTTTTATATATATATATCCTGCTACACATTATTATTGATTTCATTTCTAAAGTTTAATTTTTCGAGAAGATATATGAAAAAAACATTCAAATTTTCAAAAAATATTTATTTTTTAATCTTAAGAAAATTCACTTTTTTCGATTATTTTCTCATTTTTTCGAGAATAAAACTCACTTTTCTAACTATTTTGGACAACTTTAGTCGCTCCCAAGGCTGCTTAACAATGAATTCGATTTAACATCTTCTTTTTTTAGATAGGAGTTTAGATAGAAATTTATGCAGCTATAATCGCGATATTATTGAAAAATAGATAGATGTTCATTACACTAGTTCATAAATTCATGCGCACCTTTGATAAATATTGCAATTAAAAAAACTCGAGTCAATTAAAAATAACTTAGCAAGAGACACAAACTAGTGTCAATTATAGCTATATATAACTTTGCGAGACCTTTCCAAATGATTATGTATTCCTTCAGCATCAACAATTTCTTGCCATTTGAAACGTGTTTGTTCCGTCTAGAATTCCTGACAAACATTGTTGAAAGGCTAAGAAAAATACGTGTAAGCGGATAAATAAAATTTCTCGGATATCTGATAGCGAAGTAGCGCCGTGTTTTCCTGAATCAACCGACATATATTATAATAAATAACATTCTCGCTCGACATTACATCTAGAAAGTGCCAGTATACACAATAGCATTCCTCTTAGAAAATAATCATGACGACACACAACTCGGATAGTGAATGCATTGTACTTTACGAAATGTCCAATGAAAAGAAAAAGGAAAGGATTCCTCTTGTATGTTATAATATGTATGATTCCTTAGTACATTCGACGCGAACTCGCGATGGACCGATTCTGCAATTTAACCTGAGAGATTAAAGCTCATTTTTAATATTTAGTTTAATTTTAATTTTGATTCAACTATCTTTTCCTAGTTTTAATCTATACTGATAGAAACGGATAAGATCTGGTGAATATATAAAGTTTTAGATATCTGTCTTATCTATAAGAGCGTAACTTTTTTTTGCATGCTTGTATTTTTCTAGACTTCTCCTAGACTTCTAAGTTAGATCATTTACGTCACTCTAGTTCGTCTCTCTCTAATTTGCGACAAGAAATTGCGCGCAACTACGCATTTATATTTATCAGGCACTGTTAGTACCACTGAACACTATCGTGTCGTTATCAAGGTGAAATGGCATAGGGCGATAAGGTCCCAAGGTAATACGGAGGTAACAAACGTGTTCAAGCAGCGGGATACCAGTCGATCTTATCTCCTCCCCCCCCCCCCCGCCGGTTGGCGCTCTCGCGCCGATCAAGAAGGCGCCTTTTTACGGTCGCGCGATAATACACCGCATGGTGCGAGAGTCACAAGGGAGGCGGGTCGGAGGTACTTCCGGTTTCTACGAACGTTAGCCAAGCGATGGGAAGAAACGCCATCCGGGTCTCTTTGGCAGAATGCACAATGACTTGCGATTTAAGTGCATTCGACCTGAAAAGATTAAAGTTTGCTAAGCATAAACGAAGCATGACTCGTTTTCTTAAGATTGTCTATAGAAAAGCGATAATCCAATATAAATAAATCTGTCCATCTAGAACGGGGTCACATGATTTGATCTCAATATCAGATAGCGAGTTTTTTTTATCTTTGTCATCGATAGTATTTTAGTTCGAAAACGTAACGGGGGGATAGAAATTACATATATTACAATATAGTTACTAAATTAGACATTAATATGTTTATGTGATTTTTGATTTGAGAACAACAGAATTTTACTTCAACATATTTTATTAACGCGAAAAAAACATTTAATTTAAATTAACATCTTTATAATGAAAATTTATAAAATTTTATGAAAGCTTTTTAATCTTTTATGAAAGGTTTTTAATTTGTTTTTAGGATCGAAGTTATGAAACAATTACTGCCATGATTGGCATGACCTTTTTATTTTGTTGACACTTGATGTTTACCTATTACATGAAGTATATTAAAGTTTTTTCATGATTTTCGCAATTAACGTAATTTAAAGGCGAGTAGAGTAACGAGTTTGTATTTTAAATTAATTTTTAAGGTGTTATTCTTCTATCTTGAAATAAGTAAGAAAACTGAAAAATAACTATACTTTCTTGTTGAGACATAATTAAATGTAAATTTTGTTAATGTTTCTATATTAGGTTTTTAATAAGTAGATCTATATATTAAGGTCCTTTAATAAATAGTGTGGACCCGGGATTTTTAATAATGAAAAATATTGCAGTATATTTTTTTCGATAAAAATCTTTGTAGTTATTTTAAAACGATTTTAAAAAGTCGCTCGAGATATTTGTGAAGCGAGATATTTCCGAAGAAGTCGAATCACGATAAACATTTACAAGGACAAGATCAATATAAGAATATTACCAGGAAAACTTATTCATGGAAAGAAACTTCTGATCTGATAATATCTCAATACGAATACATTCGTATTTATAGAATTTTCTATAAGTTCAAGCTATTCAGACATCTTCATTGTACTTTTGAAGCTTTCACGAGTATTTTCTATAAGAGATGCCAAAGTTTATGGGTTATCACCATGTCATGATCCACTGCTAATGCCAATGTTTTGTGAACCTTGCCACTTCATGAGGCGAGGAACATCTCTATTTAGACTTCATAAGAGGTTCAAATATATGAAAAAAACTTTACTATCACATTCAGACAGTCACATCGTAAGGTTTCTTTTCATTTAAACAATTTTTCTCATTTTGTGAACTGTTTTAATCATTTCAAGTGTATTTTATATGAAATTTAAATCTCGATAAATTATGGTTTAAAGTATCACTGACTCGAATATAATTAAAAAATAAAGTTATATATAAAAAACCGAAATGGGAATCCACATTATCACTTCTTTCTCTACTATCGAATAAAATTTCACTCTAGTGTAACATCGAATGTGCCAAAGTTACGGATTCTTGCGTGCGGTCTAGATCAACTTGGGAATTACGTCTGAAAAGCTAACTGGGCAGCAGGAAGGGAGTGAGAGGGGACAGGGGCCGTTATATGCTTGAAAAGTCCAGACTCGTCGGCGCCCGGATGCCGCCGCGACGTCTAAACTCCGGTCGTATCTTCGGAGGGTATAAAACAACCATCGCGTCTCGCCGGGGCGGAATTGGGCACGGCGAATTTCGTCACGCCATTTAAGCGCGCCGACGTGCTTCTTTACTGCGAAGCCGATAGACGACATGAGGCGTGGATCAAAATGCAAATAAGAAGTATCAGTGATTGATTCTTGATTATTGTGATTTATTTGAAGAGTAAAATAACATACTATTATTTTTTCTTGTATAGAAAAAATATAAATTAAAAATAATTCATAATTTATATTAAAAATAATGTGGATTTATGAATATATCTATAAGTATATCAATATTAAATACAAAATATTAATTTATGTAATGTCCAATTTTTTATTTTAATTTTATTAATAGTATATAACATTTAAATTTACTATGATCTTTTTTATCTTTCGGTCATTTTAAAATACAATGTATTTTTTTATAAAAATGTAAAATCAGTTTTTAAATCCAATACAAATAAAAAGGTTTTTGAAGAAGCAGTTTATAAGTCCCGCAACTTTGTGCAATAAGGACCAATTCACAGATTGCCAAACATGTGCAGCTTCGCTTAAAAAAGATTGCGAACGGAATCCGTGACGCCGCGGTCGTCGCCTCTCGTCCGTCAGTTTGCCGACGAATAAAATGTACAAATGTCGCGACGCGGACGCAACCCAACGCATCATCTGTCCAAAGCGGCTCCAGAGAGACGCGTTCGTCAGTTCCACCGATAAATCTGCGCAGTCGTTTATGCGACGAAGGGCGAAAATAATCTCTCTCGTCTTTGCATGGCGTACCTCTCGAGTTTCTATCTCTCGTCGTTGCACGAAGTATTTATAAGTCACAAAATTAGGAAACTACGCAATGGTCACGTATCATCAAATATGTAGAATATTATTGTCACCTTGTACGTCGTTCGTAAATTTCATGCGACGCGACAATTTGGTCTTCCCGAACGGATGCTGTGACGATATTTTAACCCCGCTTATACGTCGCACCGAACTGAATTATGCAGAAAGCGTCGGCAAAATATCGCAGCAGCATCTTGAGGCAAACGACGAAGTGACGCAAAGAAGACAAGACGACCCGAGAGAATGACGAAACGCTCGCAATTTAGATACTGCAGAGGCGTTACGATCCGACCTACGCCCCCTGTTATCACGCATGAATAAGATATTATCAGACGTAAATCGACTGAACTTTGCATGAACGTTATGCTACGACTTTCGTCACTGTCATTCAGACACTCTTTACATAAAAAAAAAAATCTGCGTAGTGCTGATTCTGGTTATGAATGAGACGCAAAAATTCCTCCGATGAAGAATAAATGTATTTCTTTTTATTATATCCATTGCTGGGATCTCTTATTAACATAGTTTGCGTCAATGTAAAAAAAAACTTTGAGAAATATTTATATTAAAATGTTTAACATATTTATTAGACAGATTTATTTCACTAGAGTAAGCAGACTTATATTATATTTATGGTTTGAATAGTATCCGCTAGTTGAGCCGTTCAATTGGATCAATTTTTCAATTATGTAAATCGTGAAATTTGTAAGACGGTCCTACGCCTTAACGTGCGATGTATATATTTGAAGATTCCTCCATTAAATGAACAAAAAAATAATATTGATCGTTTTAAATTCAAGGTCTTTGCTATGTATACACGTCTTAAAGTAATTGTCGTAATAAGACCGCTCAATTGCGACAATGTATACTCCGCAGTTCTTCCGCCGTCGATTATGCCTTTGAGCTTTGCTCCGATTACATTATCATAACAAAAGAGATGACGTTCATTGCCAATTGAACTTATAAACTTTCTTTAAAACATAAATTTAACGAGCGTCTCGTTTCGGCTTATCCTTGGCCCACATGGAATACAAACGAAGAAGATGCGAGTTATTCACGAAGTAATACAAAATGTAAAATTAGAAAAATCATTGTAAATAATACGCTTTTATTCGCGCGATTTCGAAATAGATGACTCTCTTACAGCATGTATCGTATTTCAAACTTAGAGTGCAAGCATATGTAAGCCATACAAACTTGTATAGTCATATAAACATATACATATAGAAAATTATTCAATCATTTTACGTGCGACTTTATAAAAGAAATACGATTGGATAATTTTCTGTATGCATATGTTTGTGCGGCTATGCAAATTTGTATGGATATACCCTAACGGTTGCTCTCTGAGAGGATTTAAAGGAATTTAAAGAAATAAAAAATGTTAAGACATTCGCCACACAAATGTAATAATTCGTCACAAATACTGCCAATATTTGTATGCAAGTTTAACCGCAACCTCTGATCCCGCGCACGTACATCACAAGCCTAGTTTATTGCGTCATACGATAACATTGTAACGTTAATTCTATGCAATGCTGATTACTGGTTGAGATAGGCGTTCTCGGCGGGGTCGAAACCCGCCTCAGGTGGCAAAATGAATGTTTTGCATGGACGGATATGGAGTCTGCTATCCTAGATGACGGATGCTGATAGGTGGACGAATATTTTAACAGCGCCACACGAAATGGTGATGCCAGCACGCGACTGTGCACGCGACTTCGCGTGTGCATAAAAGTTGAGCTGCGAATATACAGTGTCGTGCTTATGCGTCGAGACTTTGTGTGCATAAAGCCGTTCCAGACTCGTAATCGACGCGACTTCGCCGTTTGGCATTTTAAGCTTCTTTCTCTTGCACGCGAGAAATTTCTCGTTAATTGGAACGTTTCGCATTATTGATATCAATGATCATAATAATAGTGATCAAAACAATGATCACATTCTAAATGCCTTTCTACGAATGTCAATTTTCAAGCTATTCAGTTCGCTAACAGAATAATTCTATAATATTATAAAATTTTAATTAACCTTTTTCTTTACGCTGTATGTAATTATGGCTAACGTGACAGTGATATAAAAAACATTTGACAAATGAATATTAATTTTCGAGCAATTTCAATAATTGAATTATTTAGTTTCTTTCGCACATAGATTGATGTTTGTATAATTTGTGTGTTTATTCTTACGTTCAATTTCCCTGTTATTATTGTCTTTTGAAATATGTTTACGCAAGAAGGCTATATTTGCCGTCATTATTCGCAGAAGCAATATGAAATATCACTTGAGCATCTTATTAACCTTTACAGGATGGAAAGCCACTATAGATAATACAGTGGCGCTAAAACAATATCATACTTTGAGATAAAGAATAAAAAAGATGCAATAATAATGAATTATAATAAACTTAAGAAAATTTAAAAAAATCTTTGCCTTTCAACAATTAAATGGTTAAAACAAAACGGTTTTTTTCAAATATGCTGTATTATAGAATAAAATTTACTTATTCTTCGCTATCTTTAAATAATTTTAATTCATGTAATAATTAAATAGTATTTTTATAGAGGAAGAACGATTTTGCTGGAGTATCTAAAAATTTAATTTTAAAAGATTTGAAAATAATTTTGTTAGACCATAAAAATAATTAATTAGGATATTCAAATTGGTTGCTAGAATATCAAAAGTTTTTACAACATTACTCGTGCTTGATATTTCTACGTAATTATTTTGATGCTCGAAACAAAATTATTTTCGTATCCAGCTAAATTTTTAGATATTTCAGCAAGATTATTTTTTTCGTGTAATCAAATTTCTAAGTAGCATGATGTTGTTATCTGAAGTTGTCGTAAGAACATCTCGAGATAGGTTGTGTATCTATCTCAAACAAACAGCAGGAAGAAGGAAGACCTCCGACACGCGAGGAACACGTTACGAAATGATATAGCCGAATGATGTAATTGACAATATCACGATGGCAAGAAGTACCGAGATTTAGCATAGTGTGTCATCACAAAACAGCGAAAAGCGTCGGCGTTGCTTTTCAATCCCCGAGAGATTAGCTCCGAGAGATCAGACTTCTCCGGGAAAAGGTAGACGCGCGAAACATTGAGAAATAATACAGACGAGTGACGTGATTAATAACGACACAGTAGCAAGGAAAACACGTTGTCGAGGCCAATCGACAAACTACTGCGCTATGGCGAAAAATGTCAGTAGCGATTTAATGGAATCACGATTGCGCATGAGTATAGTGCATCATCTCTCTATTTTTATTTAATTTAATACTTTGGATTCAGAACAAAGTTTAAAATTAAATACAGTTAAATATAGTTAATTCAGTTGACTTGACGTACTTTTATTATTTTAAGATGCATAATTTCTGTATAATACAATCACTTTGAATTTCTAATTCTTTATATGTATGCACATAGTTGACATAATTAAGCTGCGTGATTGCTATCATATATGCTGCTTTTTTTCTCTACTCAAACAACTGCTCGAGAAAAATTTTATCCTACATAGTAATGAAATATCTTTGTCTCTCCCCATCGGAGAGGCGGGGCAATAAAAGTTCCGGCTACAAAACATTGAACGACAGCTGTACTATCTATTTTTGGAGGGTAAACACATTCACGAGCGCGAAATAAAGTGTCTCCACACATATGCGCGCTATTGCGTGCATGGAAAAACACTACCGGGCGCGAATCGCGAGCGCAATCGCGGGCACACAAACGGAATCGCACGCAAGTAGGCGAATTGCGAGAAGAAGCGACTTTGTGGCGCCGGAGAGGGGAAGCACGAATGAAAATGAAATTGCAAATCGGCGCTGTTCGCCTTCTTATCGAATGTTTTTCCCGCAACGACATAAATGCGTACGCTTTTAATGATAAACGACGATATCACCGATACGCGCTGACGAAAATTTATGTCGGCGAGGCCAGAGATCTCGATAACGTATGATGAGTGTTATAGCAAGTATCGATATGAAGTTTTTCTGTTTCTCTCTCTCTCTCTCTCTCTCTCTCTCTTCTA
>NW_012130107.1:1848965-1850527 GCF_000143395.1 Atta cephalotes | reverse complement strand
TTCTTCTCTCTCTCTCTCTCTCTCTCTCTCTCTCTCTCTCTCTCTCTCTCTTCAAGTCTTCAAGTCTTAGCTAAATTTAATTATTCGCTATTCGCAATAGCTAAATCTTTTCAGCAGCGTTTTATTAATACGATATTTCATTTTTTTTATTAAATACTGTAAATATAGATTTATATAGATTTATTTTTTCACGTTATTTAAATAGATTTTGTGATTTTATCAGTTTAAAAAAATCAATTATTTGCATGCAACGTCGATCTATGTCGTCCCTGCTATATTATAGATATTCTAATTATGCAGTAGAGACGGACAATCTGTGAGGCTGCATTTGACTAAGACTCGTATTAGAAAATGCGAGATCGCTGGCTCTCAGCCACAGTGACAAAAACAAATCGTAAAACTGCACAAAGATCGTTGTAAATTGTTTCTAGGGAGAATCTCTGATGCACTTGTATTCAGAGAATCAAGATATTTTCTTGCGTGCAGGTAAGATGAAATTTTATCAAAAATCTATAGGACGCAATTTTATTTCCGTACTATTTTTTGCATTGTGCTTCGATTCTATTGGGGAAAAAATCCTTTTATAAATTGATAAAAAGACTTTAGCAAGCCGTATATTTTAGTTTAAAAAAATTTAGTGATTATATCACTTGATAAAACAACGTTTCAGCTTTAAGAATTTGTACTTTTAATTGCGATACGATGATTTTTAGTGGAATTACGAGCGATAAAGTCAGAATGTTTCTTTTTACTTAATCCGCGAGTAACTCAGGAACAAAATTAGGAATATTTAAAAAAAAATGATTTTGTAGGAAAAGCTTTAAACTTTTACGATAGTCGAAAATTTTTTTGGGCACGCTACAGATCTACAAAGCGAAAAGCAAATTTTTCATTTTTTTTTTAGTTCTTAATTTTCTACATGTAAAAATGACAAAATAAATTCAAAAAATATAATAATCATTCGAGTGTAGAGATTTCAAGCTTTAAATCCTTAAATCCTTTTTTTAAATTTTGATTATTTATAATGAAGATACTTTTTACCAACTTGTAAAGGGGTTTTTTCTCTAACCCAATATTTCGAATTCTTGTTAAAATGATATCTCGATAAATAACATAATTTTTACTAAAAAAATACAAAGAAAAGTGTTCTATAAAACTTTCAGAATGAATTGTCATTCTGAAGAATGAAATCTCAGTTTAATAGCCATAGTTTTAAAGATTAAAAATTGAGTCATTCTTTTTTAAGAGTGACTCAATTTTCACTTTTCTTTAGAGATTTTACTCCAAAGAATTTAAAAAGAACATTGTATTATAATAAATTGAAAATGATATTATATAGGAACGAGAAAGTTAAAAAGGTTTAAAAATTTAGTTCGTCAACGGCAACTCATCGATTAATAAACCATTTCAATATAGGACACAGTCATATACTTCATGAATATACGTTGAAAAAAAAATAAACCGACATTGATATCGTGGAGTCGTTTTTTTCACACACAATATCGAGAATTGTTAACAATGTAAACCGATATGGATCTGATATCAATCGGTGACTGATATAG
>NW_012130107.1:1833625-1848945 GCF_000143395.1 Atta cephalotes | reverse complement strand
TCGAACTGTGACGTTACTCATTGCAAAAGCCATACAAACCTAAGCGCCACAATCGGCATAGATAAAAACGTCGACGAATCATACGCACTTGTCAGCCTTATTGACGTCACGACACTTGTTTGCGATGCGATCTACGATAAATATAATTTTTTGTGCGCACAATATCGACCATTTTGGTGAGCCGCACTTAACGTTGATGCTATTCATATATTCTCATCTCTTTTTTTACACGCATTTTTGCTATTATTAACGCATTAAATAGTGTCATTTGCTTGAATACATCCTTTATCTTCATGCAACAAGAGATTTGAATCTTATTAATAAATAATAAATATCTTATTAATAAATAAATCTTATTAATAAATGATAATTCCAGTTTTTATATACATACCTTCATATTGATATTTACGACTTTCAGACAATAAGAATTTTTTTTAATTCGGAATTATCGTAGCGCTTTAATTCGATTTAATTGTAGTTTGATTCGATTCTCTTTTTTTCTTCTATTTCTGTTTTTAACGTTTTGAGAGAGCGTTAAAAATCTTAAGCACAAAGAAAACTTTCTCGTAAAGATGCTCACATTAGCAATGTGCATCGGCGTTGTTGATTCGCGTAAATTAATCATTCGATTAGCTCGTCGCTTGTTTATGTGTAGCGATTGATTTTCACGAGAAAAAATCTCTGTCGCTATTTATCGTCAAGGAAATCGCCGTCGTCGTCGATAAATATAAATCCGTTAGTGATTAATTAAGATTCAGCGTTCACAACGTAGTACACATTCCGTTAAGAGAGTATCTATTACTCGCGGACATTACAAATGACATAAATGCGTTAATGGATAATAAATGTGTCAAGAAGTATTCCGATACCGTTACTGCGCGCCATTATGGCAACACTCCGTAAGGAATGTGCCAATTCATTAGATGTTTTCGCGAAAAGTGCGCTGAAAGCCGCCGCGATCGAGTGGCGAGGAAAGTCCTCTGATCGCAAGAAGGAAATTCAACAGCGAACAGTTTCTCAAGAATTGTTTGTTCAAGGCAGCGAAGCGCGTAATACTAATTACAAGCTAGCAGCACACATTATTGCAATTTTCTCGCGGGTACTGGCGGATGCCAAAGGCAGACACATTGCTGTAGCAACTTTGATGTGGTGAATGAAGTAGACAACTTGAGTGGTCAGTATGGAATATTCTATGCAAAATCGTTGATTTGTACCTTCGTATTTTACATATTTATTTCGAGATTGAATATAACGTGTATTTATCGGAATATTCTTTTATCGAGAGATAAACTTTCTTGTTCAATTCCTCAAGCCGTAAATTTGTCCTTTCGCTTGGTCGCACTCAGTACATTTATCTATCGAGCGGGTCCAAGTATGCGAAAAAGAATCTCGGATATAAATGACGGAAGGACGGAAACCGGATTTCTACACGTGGCGATTTCATTGCCGCGGAGGAATAGAAAGCCCTCGTGCGTGACAGCAAATCGCTATGTGGATGCCGGGCGATCGCTTCCAGCTTGACTCCTGAGCTCATCGACCGGTTAACCTTGTCCGGACGTGAGCGGAGAAATCACAGGTCTCCTATCCACGAGATTGCTCGTGAAGCGTACCGGTTGACTAAAATGTACATGCTGTAACTACGCGATAGACTATGCGATGTATATCATTCAACGACGTGACTAATATTTCGTCATTAATATTTATTTTATTTCAATGCATAAAATGCAGTTATAATGTAAACTTAAAATGAAAATGAGATCATTACACGTTCGTTCCAGATATTAAATTCCAGGTAATAAATAGTCATTTAAAACATCTAAATTTTATCGAATAAAATTAGATAAATTCTATTAAAAGAACAAATATATTAATGTTTGCGTGCTTGAATCAAGTGAAATCTTCATTAAGATACATAATGATGATTATTATTATGGAATTTACGCTTTCTCCTGTACATAAATATTCATATCGGAGATAATCACGAAGGAAGAGCGCACTTGAAAATTAGACTATTATAAATCGGATTTTCAAATCTACGGCACATGGGAAATTCTGACATCTCTGTGCATCATCTCCTCCTCCTTTCTTTTGCATATTTTACGCGCAAGTTTCTTTGTCCGCGGACGGTATTCTGGACGAACAAAAGACTACCATTGCGCTTGACCTCGTGTACTCCCCGACCGACGCGCACGCACCATTATTCCTAGCAGATAGCTCGGTCCATAAACCACCGGCTACGATTACCACGACGTTATTTTTCGCGTTCCATCGCAAACTACATTGATCCGGACCTCCCACGCGGATAAAGCTCAACGGTTTGCACATCGACTCTATCGCGCTCCCGCGCCGCTTTCGAACAAATTCCAGCGAACAATCAGGTCCCGGTCGTAGCTATTCGTCGACCTTGCGAAAAATAACGCAAGATCTCGATACACAATAGCCTATGTTTAGCAAAAACATTGAACACTGATTGATTCATATCAATGCTTTTGATTAAACGGTACACATACCTCAATGCTAACAATAGATCCGTTAAACACAGAAAAAATATGTTACGAAGGAAAGAAATTAGACGTAATAAAATCCAAGACATTTTTTTATTATTAAAAATATCAAACATTTGCAATTAAAATGAGCTTGGAATTGAAGAGTTGCTACGAAATGGCATATATAGCTCTTCGAAATGATTTTCACTCGAAGATTGATGATGGAAAGGAAAGAAATTAGACGTAAGATCCAAAAAATTTATTCATTATTATTAGAGATATATCGAATATTTTCAGTTAACAAAACAAACTTGGCATTAAAAAGAATTAATGCGAAAGGGCACAACTCCGATTTCCGCTCAAAGATTAAAGTCTTATTCGAAAATTGCTTTTCGACATGCATTCACGGGGGTCTTCATTGGTTTATGTTGTTGTATGATTCATGTTGTTACTCAGCCCACAGTTAATTGGTTTCCTTCCTTATTATGGTCATCGGCCCCATATGAATAGGAAGAGGAAACGCCAAAGGAAGAAGGCGTCTCTCACGAATTCCAATAATTACAAATTCAATATGTGAGACATTAAAAGCGAATTTGCATTAAATTCAAAAAATATTTTTCCTATTCCTACGTATTCAGTTATATACGTATTCGAAATAAAAAATTAATTACACCAAGAAAATAAACGTGGTTGATAAAGCTCGCTTTATATCTCTTGAATCAAAAGACATGCCTTTATGATCAAGCATTCATTACTGAATAATCTTTTTTTTTTCTTGTCTACATCGAAGATTGATCGCGACAGATATGTTGCAAAGCTACAAAGCGATCTGGCACGAAGATCGATAGCACGAGAGAAATATTCCTCGCACTTGTGTCCCGCATTGTGCGTTCATGATAATCTACAATTAATCCCGATCCATCTACGGTTCGCGACCACCTCTTCCTCCACGCTGTTGGCGAGGTTTCACGCCTGCACATGTGAAGTGCACCTACGCGGCGGCAACGCGAGTTAAGGCTCCCTGAATAACTGCAACTTACGCTACGGAATGCGCGACGTTGCATCGTCGCGTAAACAAGTTTCGCGCCCATTCCCGCGTAGCGATCCCTCATCAGCCTTATATATGCGCGTGGGCTGTATGTGAGGGCACGTGCGCCGTTTGATGCGATCTCACGGATGCCAGAGAACGGGGATGCAGCTGTCCGCTGTGCAACTTATAGCGTGCACTCAGCGCCGGTACAACGCATCTCGACACCCTTTAATTCGTGAAATTGTTAAAACTTATCAAACGTATCTTTCGCAGTTTTGTTTTTTTCTTTCCTTTTAAAGATTCTTTTGTCGCGCGTGCTTCAGTAAACATGCTACGTGTTGTTTTTTTATAAAAAAATATTTGCTCTTTTAGAAAGATATACATTCTGACAAAAAAGTTACGCACAAGTCTAGTCGTTTTCTTAGTAATAGTGACAGATATACAGCTTAGAATCTTTTTCATAGATCTTCTCGATAGAAATTAAAAAATAGTCCTGCGTATTTTTGCCGTATCTGTCACTGTTTCTAAAATAATGGGTCTAGATTTATGCTTTTTTTTTTATCAAAGTTCACAGAAGAGACGATTTTTTTGACATGTTTAGATACATCTGAAAATAATCTTGTTGGGCTACGTGCGTTCAACATAATTATGTTGAACATTCAAGCATAATGCTGCAAGCATAATGTTTTGACATTCTAGCAACCGGTTTGAGCATTCTACATTATTTTGGCGATCTAACAAATTGATTATCATGTCTGTATCTCATTAAATCTTTAGATACTTTAGCAAAACTTTTCTCTCCGTATATATATATATATCCATATATATATATATGTGTGTGTGTGTGTGTGTGTGTGTGTGTGTGTGTGTGTGTATGTCGCGCTCTAAGATTCTTTTTCAGAATAATATTCTAGCAGTCAAATCAGGACATATTTTATATTTATAAATTATTTAGATTTCTATAGAGAGAAGTTTTATATCGAAGTCATTTAAATAACAATTTAAAATAATAAAAACTTTTATTCATCACATATAGTCTATATGTGCTATAACTTTAGAATAAAAGGTTGCCTAGTTTTAAACCAGACCTGAGTGCACCGTATACTTATGAGAGCGTACCGATCAACACATCGGTGTATCATTGCGATTTGGCACAGTTGCAGTGCGACAGGTCAATAGCGAACTGCCAAACAGTCGGAATAGATACAAAAAGCAACAGTATACTGTCGGCGAACGAATATCAATAGTGACAAATAACCAATTGCAAAATTTGGAAAAGTCAAAGACTCGACTAACAATTTCAACTTAGCTAATTTTCTACCCGCATGTATACAGCCGATACCGAATCGTAAAATACAGTCCTATGTCATAGGTCAACTTATCGTTCAATTGTAAAATTTTTTCAAACGTGTTATAGCCTAAGAAAATAAAGTCAGAGAAACTATTTCGTTTGCCGAGCGAGCCCTACTCCAAGATAGAGAAGCGGCCGGTTCACGTTGTGTCAAGGACAGACCGGCTATTTCGCGCGGGCCAGGTGTGGGTGGAGTGCATTGACCTGCTTACTTGCATACTTATCCGCTTGCGGCACGTTACATAGCCACTCATCGACGCGGCATGCGCGTAGCTCACCCGGAACGCGAGAGATCACGACGTAGGGCCGGTTTCCTCTCGGTGTCGGTTAACCCTTTCACACGACGAAATTACTCACTTGAGAAAGACTTACGTTATCCCGAATGCAAACAGTAAAACGTACCAGCTCTAGTGTATCGTTCAAAAGTATAGTGGTACCTTATATACATTGCAGCTGAATCGAGGTTTACGATTCCCGAGGAATTCGTGACCATGAAAAGTAAGTGGAACCAGAAGTGTCTGATGTTTACGAAAATATAAACTTTAGTATTATCTTACAGACGATATTTTATCTAATCTTAGTTTATCTCCTTTTGATATTAAAATTAGATTAGAAGATAAGTTCAATTAACAATTTATCGACAATTTTTAATAAAACTGATGATTACCCTTGGTCAGTACGTAGTAAATAGAATCTTAGGTGAAATCGGATAGAATCATAGAGTCAAAATGCACAGGTAAACTTGTTGAAAGCTCTTAATTTTTAAACTGAATTTTGAAACATGCAATAGTTTAACGCTGCTAGAAATAGAAGATGATCTATCATTTATTATTCATTTACAAAAGAATAAAACTACTTATATGAGATATATAATGTTTATAATGTAGCTGTTGTTTGTGAATATAATTCTTGTAAATGTCTAGGCGTCCACCTACATACGCGAGTCTCTACAAGCCAAACGCATGCAAATAGAAAGACGTTTGTTAGATATTTTCGTCGTTTTCCAACGTCGTAATCGACTGGCTAAATTTGACAGCGATCACAATTACCACGAATATATTCTGCATAATTGGACAATGTACAATTTATCACTGAACAGAAAAGAGGTTCTAGTGTACATAACGTTGCCTACCGGGTACACAGAGATATCACTACGCTTGGCAGCCGATAGCGCGCCATGTGCGTGCCAACGAAATCGAGGTCAACACAGCATACGGTCGTAATCCGAAAAAAAATCGTATGTATGCATGAACAACATCAGCTTCTTTCGGCTTGTGGCGTACTCAACGTCTGTCGCACAGCAGTATTTAAAAAGGACTTTTCAAAAAAGATATTACAGTTCTTTTATCATTTTCTATTCCACTTTCGCTAATTGATTTTTTATTTAAAAATGTTATTATTTTCGTAAATATTCCCATTGCAATTTCTCAAAAAGTCAATTAATTGAACAAATATTTAAACGAAAAACAATTAAATAAATTTAATTAGTAAATTAAATTAAAAACCACGGTTGCTTTTAAATAATTTTTCAAAAATTCAAGTTTTTTTCCACGATATCATGCATTTTGAGGAGTCTTGCCAATCGCGAGGATCCTCGAGCGAACGTAGTATTGACAACTGTTTTGATCTAAAAATGTCATCATTTGTAAATATTTTTCATTGTAATTTCTCAAAAAATTAAATAATTGAAGAAAAAAATAATTAAGACTAAATAATTAAATAAAAAGCAATTAATTAAACAAATTTAATTAATAAATTAAATTATACACCACGATGATTGTTTCTAAATAGATTTTAGAAATTGATGTTTTTTTTCGCAATATTATGCATTTTGAGGAGTTCTATCAATCGCGAGAATCCTTGGACGAGCGTATTCCGCGAACGTAGTATTCATAAAATTGCATCGAAAAATTGTATCGTGCTGAACCAATGAAGAGATCAATCAGAGAATAATGCGCGACACGCAAGAAAACATTATATCGTTGATCGGCACGTGGTTAGAACGATACAAAAACGATGTAATACGACGCTGTATACGGAATTTGACGCCGCAAAGGAGTCGTAAAACCGGTCGCCCTGACTCATGTTGCACCATCGGGGATGCAACTTACACTTTCGTTGCTTCCATGCGACATGATAGTCAGCTGATCGTTGATCACATGAACGTGATGCACATCGCTGTTTTTGGTTTGCCAAGTAATCAGTTTTTGCAGATATTCTAGGACGCGGAAGAGAAAAGTCAATTACACGGCACTTTTAAAACTTCCCTAACGCATCAATAACGTAAAGATTGATATGCTTTCGCGTGTTACGTATTCGTTTTTATTGTTAGTTAAACAAACAACAAGTAGAAAAATAACTGAGATAATAAATATTGAAAGAAAGAAAAACTTTCTACAAACAAAAATGTATTCAATTAAAACAATCGAATAATGAAATAGGCATCTCTTCCGCTAGATTTGTTTACGTTCGAATATGATTACGAGATAAAATCTGGTATTGGTTATTTAGAGTCTTCGAGATACGTAAATTTTATTACAGTATTAAATTACATATTGTTTGTATATAACAATATTTGCTTTCAACTCGACAGCTCGCAGAATATATTTATACTTATATATACTCGTTGAGTACTACAAACTACCCACTTGAAAACGAAACGTATGGCCATAAACGCGACAGCTTTGCAGCCGCGCTCGCTCATAATGGTATTGTAACCGCGGTTCGCTGTTTTGCATGACTGATGTGAACGGATTGTTTCAAGCAGTAGTCACACTGGTGCACCGTTACTTTCGTGCATGACGACTTCTGCGGTGTTCTCGCAACTTGCATGGCATTAAAAGAAACGCGCGGACATTTCGTTTATTAATCTCAGAGGAGAACAGAAAAAAACTTAATTGAGATATATTCAAAAAAATCTCTCTCTCGCATATAAAAGAGAGGTAATCTCGATGAAATTGACATATTGATTAGTTTTTTTGCGTAAAATAATATATAACTATATAACTGTTTTTTGCGATCGATGTTATATTTTTCACGTACATATTTTTACTGAATTTTCTGTTTAGTATTTATTTTATAGTATATATTAAATTATATTTGATATAAAGTATATTTAAGTTACAAATTTTACTATGCCATTGGCATAATCTTGTAACAGCTATTGTAATCTTGTACAAATTACTTGATCTATTAAGTTTAAATTTTATCATCACTTTCGTTTATTCGGAACCAAATAACACATATATCAATAATATTTTCCTCATTAACCATTGGTATTTCTTATCGTGTCGGTATCGTGTAAATAAATGAAAAAGAAACAGTAAAGAGAGATAACTGAAGTATATGTACTTTGAATATGTATTTCGAAAGCAAGTAAATATGTATTTTTTTAAATCGACACATATCACTGTATATCGACATAAAACACATATTGGATAAACTAAACGCTGGATGATATTTTCAGAATTTGCTGATATCTTTCCTTATGAACAGATACTTTTCTCAAGGTTATCGACACCTAAGATGCCCCAGTTCCGACCTGTAAATGCTTTTAACCACTTAATCTATTTATCCGTATTTTGTTGCATACCGATGCGAATTTGTTTTGAAGAATTCTTTATATCGTACCTCCTTATATCCATGATGATAGCAGACATTTGATAACCTCCGAGATTTATTGTAGTTAAACTTGAATAAATAATTTTGAATTTTAAAGCAAAATTAATATTAACTAATATTAATAATAAGAATCTTATTGGATTGTACATATAAAAACATAACAATAGGAAATAAAGGCCCATAACAGTCGAAGCTGAATCTTTAATGTTTAAATAATTTCATGTAAATTTGTACATATTATATATGTACAGTACATACATATATACTATATTTGTAGTCATTATTTGTAGAAACTAATATGTTTAAATTCATGAGAGCTAATTTATTTTGTCTGCATTCTAAAAAAAAAAAAAAATGTATACAAAAATATTTTGTAGCCGCGGTTGAAAAACAAATAGAAATCCGCACTTGAGAGACTAATTCTCTATAGAAATGTCGAGGGACGTGGATGCCAACGTCATTGGCCGCGCTTAATTTAATTTTGTGACACGTGCGTTACTTCGTCGGCGCCTATAAACGGGCACTCGCGATACAGATCACTTCCGAGCGCCTCTGACTCGGCTGCAGCTTTCTCTAGCTTCTTGCGATTTTCTCAAGCAATGACAACACGTCATCGTCGGCATCGCGCCACGCGTCATCACATGACTACGCATAACGTCTCATCATGATTCACAATGATATCTTGAAGAAATATTTTTCACAATATTTGGAAAAAGCAACGGATAGTTCAATATGGAAATTTTCAAAACCCTTTCCCATTCGAGTCAATCTTAGAACTAAAAAACCTAATAATGCATATAGATGTATATATTATGTTAAGTGAGTAAATAATTTATACATATTAATAATTAAAACATAATTTATATATATAACTGGATATTTTATAGAAAATTTTAGGACAGAATTAAAATCATATTTTGTTTATCGACGAATTATTTTGTATTATAATTTGGAATCACATTTATTAATTACGCAATTCGAAGAAATTCAGTTTTACATGAATCGTAATCTATAGAACATTATAGTAGAAATGTTTTTTAACAAATGATGATCTTTATTAGAAACTTATGAATCCCCGGAGTATATATATATATATATATATACATATATCGCATAATTATCAGTACGTGCGTGTGTCGTCGCAGCGCTCTTGAAAAAAAATCATACTTGTTTACGTCGATACACGTCAAAAAAGTGTCGCGTCATGCGTGATAACCAACACAATCATTCCACAACTCATAAATGCGCATAATTATTGAGATCGAAAATATTTGTGTTTGCCGTGAGATTAAACTCCAAAGTTTCTGAATAAATAATTTTGATTGGGAGAAGGAAATTGATTATGCGGTTTACGAAATAATTAACCAACTATTTTGACAATTTGTATCGTCAATAATTTGTGTGAGATAAATAAAAAATTATCTTTATATATCTTTATATAAGAGTAATTAAGTTAACTATGTATCTATGTAGAATAGATAATTTTTTTCAACACTTGCAATCTACTTCGATAATCGACATCTAATAACACGTGATATCCGACAATTAAGATCTAAACTGTCGTTGCGCTAATGAAAGTAACTCG
The DNA here is from genome assembly GCF_000143395.1 of Atta cephalotes. NCBI lineage: Eukaryota > Metazoa > Arthropoda > Insecta > Hymenoptera > Formicidae > Atta > Atta cephalotes. The sequence goes on along the minus strand of NW_012130107.1, from coordinate 1,838,872 downwards.
ATACAAAGATCGAATGAATGCTCGTAAATTTTTCGCAGCGGGCGGTAAGTCGCAAGTGCAAATGATTATATAGCATCCTACAGTATGTTCATCGAAATAAATGTCTATCATATTTGCAAACTCTTTTATATACATATATATATATTATTGTATAATTCTATTCAAGGATTTTTGAATTTCATCAATTATATTTATTAAGCTTTATTTTTAAAAATTTTGAAAAAAATCCTTTACATATATGTATAAATCTTAGTGTCGTGTTTTTTAGGAAGAAGAAACGTTTTTTAGGAAGAAAGAAATATTTGTAAATATTAACGTACGTATAAAAAAAAATAAGAATATATATATATATATATATATCTCTGTTGTTTCCATATTGCTTTTACCCAACGAATTTAATTAGTTAAGATGTCCCTAATTACGTCATTGTTTTCGTAAAAGAAAGTTTCTTCCTAATTTGAGGGAGTGAAAAATATACACTATCACGTGTTTTCTCTCGTATATAGGCTTTGTCGAACCTCTTACGTAATGGATTTCGTGGAAACGTTTATCTAGTAGAAAAATATGCATCGGTCAATGCCGAAGTAGCCGTTATTCGTACATCAGCCTAATAATTTTGTTTGTTCCAGCGGACGACGCGACTGGCGACTGACTCACGCACTCGCGACTTGCGGCGCAACCCAGATCCGATTTTATCTCCGTGCTGTAACACGCCGTGCATCGTGCCATTACGTAGCCCGAGAAAAACAACTTGTCATCGTGCGTCTTACGTCGCGGTACTCTTGTTGTACGTTCGTAGAAAATTATTATCTTTCCTCTCTCTCATGAATGGATTCGTTCTTTCAAGAGAAAGTGCGCGAAAATCATCACTTGTCGAATCGAAACACGGCAATCGTGATCTCTCCAGTGTCTTAAGAGGAGTCACGAATGATGATCGGGTTTAGAAATATATAGATACCTTTGAGTGGCAATATTTGGCTCCTCTACTTTCTCCTATTCTCTGTCTGTCTATACTTTATCGTAAGAAATTTAAATCATTTTTGTACAAAAATTTAATCAATTAGGAAATGAAAAAGAAAACGAAAATTATAGTTGAATTTAAAAAATATATGCATGAATCGGTGAGATTGCGTTGTTTTTTCTGTATTGTATTTGATGTCTGAATACACGTCTTGATTATATCCGTATGGATCGCAAGGAAAGTCAAGAACGCGCAGAAAATACACGCCTCATGATGTCAACGGGGTCGCCATTTGCGTGCAAATCGCACACGCGTGCATTCGTTGTGTTGCATACGTGGCGGACTCTTTCCTCCCGCATAATTAATGCCTCCGTCTGAGGAATGAAAGATAGCGACTACACTAAAGTGTAACGTCGTGAATCGAAAATTGTCGAGGCTCCTTGCACATATATACGTCGGAGCTCCGAATTGCGTTGTGATTGGATTCCGAGAGAGAGAAATGAAGCAACGTGATGTGTAGCAATCGGAGCAAACTGAGATATACAAGATAAATGGAAAGTCTTAACGACGCAATTGGAAGTGCGAAACTGCGCAAAACTAACATTGGCCGTAATTCGAAGGCGATGCAACTTCGCGGAAGAAAGAACGCGAAACTGGCTGACGTAAATTCAGATTTTATTCGTGCGTAAACCACTGATTTAATTACATATCAAGTTAAATAAAATTATAACACAAGTTGAAGGTGTAAAATAACACAATGAATAAATAGAGAGAAGCACCATATATGGTCGAGGCTGGATCTCGATAAGTTTAATAATATTTCTATGTAAATTTAAAATTAAAATAATCTCCCTTCGCCTACATTGTGAATTACAAATATGTCACTTGCGCAAATTCTTTACGCAAGACACGCTATATATATATCGCTTCGGTAAGTTATAACTTACGAGTTAATAATAGTATATTATCTCTAAATTTGCACATGGCGCAGTATGCGAAACGACCTCGAGAAAAATGAATCGATTAATTCTAGCAAAGGCGTAAAATTGCTACATCTTTTCCCAAGTGAATCGCGTCCGTTCGCTAGTTCCGATCCATTGGAATCGTGACAACGGTTATCACGGGCAAGGTCAAACGATCGGAATGAACGGAGAACAGATCTCGGCAAAGTAGCGATGTCACCGTAAAAACAAAGAGAGAAACGAATGTCGCTGTTTTCGGCAGCAGGTCCGCATTTCTAATCTCCTTCGCGTGCGTAGATTATTTCGTGTTTTTGCGATTCTTTGCTACGTAACTATGCGAGCGCAATTATTAAGTCGATTATAACTTCGAAAACCGACTCTCACGTTTAAGCGTCAAGTCTGCGATAAACTACGTACTTAATGTATGTAATTATTTATGGAGTCATAAATTTTAATTCACATTGGAAGAAATCGCAATATAAAAATCAAGAGAATATTGAAAGAGAGAAATAGGAAAAAGACGTTATGCATAAAAAGACAGTTTTGCTAAAGTATTTAAAAATTTAGCGAGATACAGATCTGAAAATATATAATTTTGTTGAATCGTCAAAATAATTATATAAGAATTTTAAACAGGACGAGTGATATTACAAAAAGTTTTGACATATTCCAACAATCAGTCTTTATTATCTTGCATAATTATTTTAATGATTCAACAAAATTATTTTCAGATCTGTATCTCGCTAAATTTTTAAATACTTTAACAAAACCGTTCTTTCTATGTGCGCTTATCGAAACTTTTGTACGAATGAAATACATACATTGTTAGACATCAAATGAATGATGGTAATCTAATCCTTTTAGTTAAATAATATTATATTATTTTTCATTTTCATACATGTCAATCTATTCCGTGATTAGTAATAAAAAACGTCCATAATATCGTATTCACTTAAATAATAAACTAAACTTTGAGTCAAATTTAATACATTTTCTTGAGTTAAATCATTTAACTCCATTGTTTAATGAAATTAACGACATATTGAGTAATGATGACCTATAAAAATAATTCAAAATAATTCAAAATAGAATTTGATGACATTATAAATTTAATAATAAACACGGGAAGAATAATTTTGTTAAAATATTTAAAAATTCAGCTGATACGAATCAATTTAGTAATTTTATTGATATCAAAATAATTACAAACATAAGAAAACTCAAGTATGTTGAGTAATGTTGCGAAAAGTTTTGCCATACCAAGCAATTAATACCAGCAATTAATTTGAACATCCTTCATGTTTATTTTGATCTAACAAAATCCAAATATCTAAATATAGCAAAATTTTTAGATACTTCAGTAAAACCATTCTTTATCGCGTTAATGTGTACGAGATTATTACGTGCGTAAAATTTTAGTACGCAAGAGAAAAGGATGAATATTTCGGTCCATTATAGAAGTAGCCACGCGTAGGATGGGTAACACATCGCTCTGGCACATTGCTAATCGTCAAGCTTTTATAGCGCGCGTGCCATCGCATAGTGGATAATAAATGCGACGGACGATGATAAACGGCACATAATACGATCCGCTTTGACGCACATACATACGTACATACACACAGATACGTATCATACAACTCATAAAATCACTTATTTGCCATCCTGCCGACGAAAATGATAATTCATCGAATGCAACTGTCCGAATTAAAACACGCGAACGCGAATTCGCATCTTTCATTCAAACGGTTTCCATAATAATTGCTTCAACGTATAGCTGCATATGGCATATAATTCAAAATAACCTTGGAGAATTAAAATATCTCATTGTATGCGCACGTAAGTTTCGCCACGATGATAATCGAGCGCGTCGCCGGCTGTTTGTTCGCGCCGAATTTATCAAACGACAATATTAGCACAAGTTAACTCAATCCGTCTTCGGCAAGCGTTTTCAATGCACTTTGCGTTCGTTACGGCACTATGCACGTCATGTCAAGTCTGCGCGATGATAAACATGAATCGAGCAATAAGCGCGAATCAAATCAAACAATGATTGACATTGCCTGATTGATGTTTGATTTGTTTATTTGTGGAAAGAATGTAGAGGACTAAAAGCTGCAAGAAATAATCAGACGCTTCTATTAAGATAATTAAAAATGAAAAATACCTTTCAGTTTCTTTTTAACTTTAATTTATTCAACATTACACGCTATAATCCGAAGTAGAAGAAAGTTAAATAACGGATTATTAAAATCTAATTGTAACAGCAAAGAGAGAAATATATATATATAGCAAGCGGAGAAATTATGTTTCTCTCAAGAGTAATATCATCAAATTAAGAAATGGATAAAACGATCAAGAGAACAATTTAAGAAAAGACGACTAAAGTCTTGCAATGAGAAATACTTGAGTCGTATTGTCGACAAGACTAGACAACTCATTGTCACGTTCATAAATTCTCGTTAGTCTCTGCTAACACCGTCTAATAACTCAGAGATGCTATTGCGCGGTCGAGCGCGTCTAACGGAAACGTCACGTCTATCGCGCGTCGTGTATATTCTGCAAAAAGTTCACTGACTTCCGCCGCGCGGATTTACGTGTGAAATCTAAATTAAATTTTTCGATCCAATTTTCCTATTAATTATTATTTGCTCAATCTTATATCGGATATTTTTAATCGGATATTTTTAATTAGTGTTAGTTTATATTATCTGAGTATACATTATTCACATCTTGAGTTTATACACATAGAAAAAAATCAATTTACTGCTATCACGGAGAGAATTTTCTTTTAAAATTTACCTTGGAAAATATGGTAGTTGTGGTACAATGTAATATTTTAAAGATTTTTATCATGCACTTCAGTAAAATTGATCAAACTTATTTTATACTTTATTGTAATTTTATTCACGAATGAGAGAGATTTACAGTAAAATTCTTCGAAATACAATGTTGTCATATATTCAAGGTAAATTCTAAGAAAAAATTCTATCTATAAGAAAAATGATTACTCAACTTATTTTTTTCTTTTAAGTAACGAGATTATATTTAACAAAGAATATATCTTCTTGATAATAATCTTAAAACATACTTATAAAAATTTCAGGAGAACTCATTATGTACTCAAAACAAGAATTTATTTTCCTTTGAAGAATATTATAAAATTGATCGAAGAAAGGAACTTTTCATAATCAGCAAATCGAATTTCTTTTATATATATATATATATATATATATATATATATATATATATATATATTATATTATATATTAATATATATATANATATATTAATATTAATTATATCTAGTATATATTATATATA
>NW_012130107.1:1831669-1833605 GCF_000143395.1 Atta cephalotes | reverse complement strand
TAATTAAATTAAGTAATAGTATAAGAAAGAATTACTACTAATATACANAATACTATTACTTTATTTATTATATATATATATATATATATATATATATATATATATATATATTAAATTTGATTGAAGTATTAAACTTATACTAGAATTCAGAATATATTTTGAATAAATTTAATGCTTGTAATGAATTTATGATAAATTTGTGGATATATGAACTTTTGAAATACTTTAAATAAGTAATTATTACTTACATAGAGAGTAATTATTATTTGCGTATTTTCCTGTATGTATTATTCCGCTAGGCTTTGCCAAGAAAAGGCTTTTTTTTTTTTCAGATTATTTTTAAGTCTATTTAAATGTTTTTTTTTCTGCGATGTCTAGAATTATGATTTATATAATAGTCCCGTGATGAATTTTCGTCGAAAACGAGACTTAAAATTTCTTATATATTAGCAGATGATCGTCATGACTTTTATACGAGTTAAACGAGTCACGCACTCTTATTTACGACGAGAGACAGTGCCCCAACAATTCCGCAAAGTGCGCCAAATGCTTTACCCACATTTCTTGGCACGTCGTCTCGATTAGGATTGGTGATACAAGAGTCGCGCCGACGTAAATATAGCACGAACTCAATCTTTCGTTTCATTGTCCGTAGCAATTTTTAAATGCAACAGAGTGATCTTCATTTAGAATATTCATTTACGAACAATAATGTTTTTCCATAAAATTTCGCAAAGATAAACGGCGAAAATTTATTCAATAATATATTAACAGAGAAGGTAATAACAATGTTTTTCAAAGTTGTCAGTTTAACAGATAGATAATTTACCGGAACTTAGATAAAGAGATACAATATTCGAAAATTTCCAAATTGTTCAATAATTAACCATTCATTACGATAATAAGTTCTAATTACCGTTAGTACTGCGTAAAAAACAATTGAAAATTTTTTTGTGCGCATATAACATGTAAGGGAAATATCAAACGATATAGCCCAGTTTCTCGAATATTGTAATATCAATTTGGATGCGAAAAGTTGAACGTAAATAGGATTTTCTCGGGTTGTAGCGTATGCTGCGGGACGCGTATTTCGCGTCTCATATGAGGCGAAATATGAAAGTTGTGCTGGTAAACTTACTTCCACAAACGGGAATCGATCTCGAGAGGCGCCCTTGCACCTCTCTAACAAGAGCCGCGGCGTAGATCGACGGCGTTCTCTCACGCAGGAATTAAAATCTCTGCATCCCACTTGCACCGATTGCACACGCTGATTACGTATCTGCTTTGTTTATATTCCTGATCTCGTCGCCGTGCTCGCGAGTACCAAGGAAACTCGTAGACACGGCGGCATCGGAGATCCGCGGGCAAGGCCGCGTTTTCGCATGGATTACGAGGTCGCTCGATGCTCGCCCGTAAACTTTCATCCACTGAATTTCACGCGACGAAAACTCGCCGCCTTTATGCCACTATCTAATTGCGTACAAGTTCGATACGCTCATAATTTTTCGAATTAGCTCACTAACGAGCACAGAAGAATTTCGTACATTCGTCCGCGTGCGCGAAACTGTCAAATTTTGTCAGCACTTGAAACTCTTTCTTTTTTATTTATTTCAGACGTTCTCTCGTTTTATCGGAGCACTGACTTGACTTTCACTCGCGTCAGGGAACACTACGTTTCTCTGCTGAGAGAAGAATCTGCTGCGGCTGCTGTTCTCAGCGACTCCGATTTTGTGAGCGATATATTCGGTGACAGGCAGTATGCGCAGGAACAACACTCTCCTTACGTTCACTCGGCGCGGCAGTCGGCGCGGCACTGACAATTGCGGCGTATTGGTCAGAGGCGCCGCGGCGCGCGATGAGACGTGATCGCGAAATCGCGTGATCGCCTACACGCGCGCTGCACTGTGATGCTCCACCATTTCTCTCTCTCTCTCTC
>NW_012130107.1:1827579-1831649 GCF_000143395.1 Atta cephalotes | reverse complement strand
GTAGACGTACGTACGTACCGAAACGTAACGTACCGTCGGTACGTACGTCCGTACCTACCGACCGCCGCGTCGTCGTACTCGTCGTATCTCTCCTACCACTCTCTCTCTCTCTCTCTCTCTCTCTCTCTCTCTCTCTCTCTCTCTTTCCGTCTCTCTTTCCCCGCAGCACCGTCGCCAGAATTAGACAAAAGAACGGAATTCCGGACTGTCTGAAAGAATCGCGCCAGGTATCTATACATATACACGCTGGTGCGTGAGATCTCGTTTTACGTGGTGCACAAACGATCGATGCAGTTGCCGTACTGTATGTTCGCGTAAACGCAGTTTCCTCGCGTAAGATGCGTACCATGTGTGCTGCTGCGCAACAACACATGTTATCATGGATTCATATAGAATCATTTTATTTGTACGCACAAAGTGTGATTGAACAAGTCTTTCATTAACTCTTGACTAGAGTATCATGAAAAAATGTTACATTTCTAACATGAATCCATTGGAATCTCATCTTTCAAAGGCTAACAAAATGAAACTCATTAATTTTGAGAACATTTTTATTATATCTTTTTAATGTTTGAATCTTCATTTGTATCTCCTTTTAATATATCAAAATTAATAATAGGAACTATAGTAATCAGTCTCGCTCGTTTTGATTCTTATTTAAAGTATAGATAATAAAGTTTCTACTAAATAAATTCGATGTGGGTCTAATGGATCTATATACGATACCAGTTAAAGATTAAGCCCGTATCAGACTGTTAGATGTCAAATGAGCAATAGCAACTTAAATCTTTTTATTATTTATTAAATACATACATCAATATGAATATTGTTTTCTTTGAAACTAATGACACAGAAATGGATTAATTTACATTTTGACATATATGAATGTTAAAAATAACAAAATATTATTTATAAATGGAATCACACGATGTTCGATTTCTTCGAATGATAGCATGCCTGCTCTGATGTTGGAATTTGTTTATGCATTGACTGCTGCATGCTGCATATACATGATTTTTATATTTATTATGGATTATTTCATAGCTTATTTCCTTGCATGCACCAATCAAAAGAAATAATTGCTAATTTCACAGTTATTTGTCAAACGTCAGACTATATACATCAAAGCAAGCATAGCAGAATGTGTGCATGCATGCATGCATGCATGCATGCGTGCATGCTTATCATTCAAGAAATCGAGCATCGTGTGATTTTCTTCAATCTTTAAATAACATTTTGTTATTTTTAACTTCATGTTTTTTTCAACTTGTATTTCCAGGATTAGATTTCAAAGGAAACAATATCCATATTGATGTGTATATTTAATAAATAATAAACTAAATTAATTGAGTCAAATTATATATCAATAATACATCTTGAATTAAATTGTTTAACTACATACTTGTAGTTAAGTTAACTACATATGAAGCAGTGACGACCTAAAGGATTAAATTAAAAATCTTCTCAAATTGAACGTAATATAATTTAATTTGACATTATGAATTTAACAACGTAGAGAGAGACAACAATTAAGATTAAATTGGAATTTTATCACTCAAAGCAAAATTCACTAATCTTGATATTGATTTTCTTTCTTCTGATTGATCAAATTCCAATCCAATCCAATCTCAATATTAATCTCTAATCTCTGATATAGACTTTAGATGTGTTTTTTGTTGTTGCATTAGATTGCACTAAAATTTTCCTTCTTGTTTTCACCAAATGTCAGATATAATGCTTGTTTCACTTTATGTAAAAAGTGTATACTAATTTTACTATAAAAAAATGATCTATTTAAACTAATCTGTTAGATATCAAAAGAACAATGGTAACCTAATTCATTAAATTAAATAACGTTTTGTTATGTTTAACTTCCATATGTGTGTCAAAATATTAAAATATAATAAATAAATTATTTATTTTTGTTGTTTTAAAATAATCCACGTCCATAATTAACGTATGCACTCCAGTTTCAAAATAAATTACATTCATTATTAATGTTTATTAAATAATAAACTAAATTTGAATAAAATTTATTAATAAATTTGTTCACTTAAATTGCTTAATTTTATTTTTTTAATTAAATTAACGACATATGGAATAAGAGTAGTACTTATTGAAATGATTAAAAATCTCTTAAACTTGAATAGAATTTAACATAACAAATTTAACAGTATTGATAGATTCTTTGATGAAATTGAATTCTTGATCTTTCTTTAGCAAGGAAGTCGTGAAAGGCCATTGTTTATCGTAAGTTCATCTCTTTCAATGTTAAAGATAACGCAAATGTTTAGAACATTTTATACAATATAAATAGTCCTGTTATGCTGCGCTGTTCCACTTTATTAATTTACGTTTCTTATCAAGATTATACATACATGACAATAAGTAATTGATATGAAATTATGATAATGCTAAATTAGTATTAACATCGAAAGAAAGACATTTTGTTTATTTGCCATTGCATTATATAACACGATATTAACGAAAACTTATTGTATTTTGCTATTAGCCATTTGCTATTAGCCATTCTATCTAGTTGACATTTCAGTTTTTATACGCATCGTTTTTCTCTGGAGACAACGCTTATTTGCATCAGTCTGTCGTTGCATAATTGCGGTCTTATTCAGTTCATACCGAAATATATTCGTCTGGACGGACGTCCAGTGTGAAATAAACGACACGCGTCACGCGGTGCCGAAATAATTTACGCCATCTGTCTTTGTCGATATTTAATTCGATATTCGTTGCTTTTTGAATTATAGATGAAAGAAAAAAAACGTAATGGGGATAAGAAGTAAAGTATACAAGGGTGATTCGCAGGAAAACCAATTTTTCTCAAGTAGGTACTTGCGCGGTTCTTGCGTGTGTGATAAATAATATGTCGTCTATTTGCCGTGACCTGAGGCTCTCGTCGCGGCATTAAAGTCCGATTGAAATCATTAACGCATTTAGCCTTTTAGTCTAAATTAACCTTTGCGACTATGTATGGATATTATCGCGCAGTAGAACATTAACCTTGGCGACAATAGATCACGATCCGGCTACACTCCACATGCCTCCGCATTGAATGAAAACTCAGTTTCGAGGACGTCACTGCTGCTGCCACCGCTGATGCCAGTAAATCGCTATTAAATAATAGAAACCGCAACAGACATGACATATTACTTATTGCACTTATAATAGCCCACGATAAATTATTTTTTTTGCTCCACACGTGTTCCGTGAGTTCGTTTTAACATCGTCTTATTCACTCTGCTGTCATTGACAAAGATATTGAAGATAGTATCTTCGTTTCTTTTTACAAATATCAGATAACGAACATCAAATCGAATGAAGTGATAAATCTTTATTGCTTTAAAGCATTCATTCGATTAAACTAAGAAATACACATTTACATTGTAAAAAATTCAAGGAGAAACAAAATTACGAATTTACGATTTAGCAATGGCGAAGTCACAGACAGGGTCAAAAGTCACTTCCGTGGGTCACTCGCTGATGATAAGAACAAGGATTTCGCGAGAAAAATGTCTGAAAATTACATGCGTGCATTGCAATTCTGCGTAATGCAATCTATTCTCCTCTAGCACGGAATGTTGAAATGTAATTGTAGATCTCGAAAAGACCATGCATTTATCGCTGAATTTCCGCGCTAATATCGCCGTCCATATGGCGCCAATGAAACGAAAATTTAATTACTTTTTTATTCATATCTCTGTATTACTTAAACTACCGCTAATTATTACAGAACGATAATATAATAGTCAGAGATATAAAATTATATTTTTGCATGATTCAGAAATGAATTTCAAATTGTATCGTAATATTAATATAAGCATCAGCTCGTTTTAATTTTAATACAAGTAGTTAAGGGTTCTTAATCTACATATTAATGATATATTTAATGAATCCAAAACAATATTTTTTCAAAGAAATATTTTTATTTTGTCTCACACGTTACATTTAAGTAAATAAAACTTATTAAAAATTTTTAATTGTATATAATTTAGAGCTATTAATTTTTATATGAAAACATTTTCAAATATCTTTGTACATACATATTTAAGGTA
>NW_012130107.1:1822215-1824703 GCF_000143395.1 Atta cephalotes | reverse complement strand
ATATATATATAATTAGACTATCTATTGAATTTTGCCTTGACAAGTTTGCGAGGTGACCAAGAACTGTATTAAAATTAGTAGGTATGTGGTGATACTACCCACTATCTATAAACACAATTACAAAGTCAATAATGTACATAATTAAAATAAATGATCGATCACTTACCGCAGTAAGAAGTGTTGCATCAACAGTGAGACCCTTCGCAGTGAATGAATTTTCACGATGCAATATTTGCAAGGAAAACAGCTGCAACTGTAAAGTATTAAAATTAAATATGGGATTAGAAATATATACAATAGTATAAGCAATTCAATGTATAAAAATGTACAATGTATAAAAAAAATCGCAAAATATGTTCGTAGAAATAGATAAGTTAAATTATTATTAATTAAATAATTAATTAATTAATGATATTTTTTGCTACCTCATCTTTAATCTGTTTATCGCTGGTGCTAATAAGGACATCGTGTACAGTAGTGCCAATCTGCATGGCCTGATCCCTGCCTGTATCACAGGCCCATACTATAAGTACTATTTTGAGAGAATAATATGTTACAGACGTGATGTAGTATTTAAACCAGATCTGTTTGTCGAGATCGACAACCTCCTTCTGCCCTTGCCACGTCACTATGTAGAAATACAAACCGAAAGTAATTTCGGCAAAAGTCATGACTATTGTGGTGAGAATTTGCATACTGAAAACTGTATTCAACAAATGTACGGTATCACTGACCATCAGATGCCGCTTCTTTAGGGCTTTGAGCTCCATTAGCAGATATGGATTTCTCTGCTCATGATAGATACGTCTGAGGAGATGCGGCTCATCGCTCACCACAAGTTCTCGCAAACTCAGCAGATTGTCGTTGAGTTGTGTAAAACAGGCTTTCAGTACATAAACGCAATCCATGTACAACATATCCATTTGAAACACCAGCATAGTGAGATAAAATGACATCGTCTTAAGAAAGAAATCGCCATAAGTCTTGGAATCTATACAGTTATACAGTTGTATTAGTACGAAAAGGAAACCGATAATGTCCTTAGCATGAACCATCTTGGACATCTTCCGATACAATTCCGGGGGCAGTTTCGAAGAAACCTCTAGCATGGACTGGAGCAATAGTATCCGCTTTTTGGTCATGATGTACGTGATAACCGCTATGACACCACCGAGTATATAGTAGCAATTACATTGAAGGGCTCCAGGTACGCCGCTGAACTTAATATTCCCGGCAATATTGACCTCGAAGAGTACCATCAGTCCCCAAATGCCGGCGGCAGCTACGATGATGGACGACACGATATAGCCCACTTTGGAAAGCTCCAAGGTCGAACCGTTGTTCTTGTATGGGAATAATCCGAAAACGGTACAGAAAATGAAACAGGGATACAGCAAGGATTCAAAGTCTGTCGCGCGGAACGGCCGCCATTTTTTTCGCACTTTGCCCTTGTCTTGTCCTTGGGACTTTGGCGACGGAGTGAACATGATTAGCGAAGTGTCATAGAAGAACAACGACCTAAATCGTAGATTGTATTCTAAAAATTATTAATTGCATCGGTGTACTTAAACATTGATGTAAACACGTGAAAGCCTTTTCTTTAAGTATATAATTTTTTGATTTTCCACAATAAATGTCCGACAGAGGCTCTCTCCGTAATCTAAACCCGACGAGTTCAAGTTTAAAACTGCAAACAATTGCTGCATTGAATAGTCAAATGGAATTATTTGTTAGCCGTGAAGTAACCATGGTGTTCTTCGATCGACATTATCACCCTTGGGATGCAATGCATAAAGTAATGATGCGTAATTGCTGCGGCATGTACGACCCATCATCTTACCCATCTAGGTCATGCGCAAAGCGAATCATGCACTGAGAAAAAAAATAGCCTAAATTTAAATAAATATTTATTTGAATACTGTCAACTAAACATTTGTACAATAAATAAATATTTACTTAATAAAAAGAAGTGTTAAATTAAATTAATGTTTTTTTAAACCAAATAAATATATTTTTATATTTAATAAATATTTAGTTGATACTATTCATATTGATAAAATTTATTAAAATTTAAGATATTTTTTTCTCAGTGTGTGTGAACTTGCATACAAGAAACAGGAAATCGATTGCACAGTATCCACACGTGGATTAGTAATTCTCAAAGATCCGTAAGATTAATAATGACCGCACATTAAATTGTGCATCCTAATTGCGCACTCTACTCTGATTATAAGACTGGCATCATTATGTCATTTCCAAAGCTAATGTTTTATGTTACATATAGTTATTCATTTATTTATTTTCAATGTGTAAAGATTATCGATATATCGTTACTTACTATTTTGATTAAGACATATTATCGTCTTATTTACTTTTTCAGGCTTAATTTATTGAGGAACATGAATTTTCAATTGTTTTTGTGAATCTCTCTATAATAAATCAATTTGTATATATATATATATATATATATATATATATATATATATAT
>NW_012130107.1:1817152-1819538 GCF_000143395.1 Atta cephalotes | reverse complement strand
CGTGTGTGCGCGCGCGCGCGCGCGTATGTGTGTGTGTGTGTGTGTGTGTGTGTGTGGGTGTGATAGTAATTTTTAACTAGTATATAAATAAGAATATTTTATTAAGATGTTTTAAAAGTAATTAAACTATTTATATTAATATATTTCCATACATATATATATATATATATATATATATATACATACATACATACATGAAATTATATCTATTTACTTAGAAATTAATGTAGAATTGTTGAAAATTAGAATTCTATTAAATTTTTATAATTTTCAAATTTATAGAATATAATAGACTAATAAAATTTTTAATCAAGATAAATCGAAGCAAAATGAAAAACATTCTTTTTATAAATAAAAGAACTTTTCTTTTCTTTCAAGTTTCAAGTTTCGCATTCGCCTAAAATCATCTGCAAAATTAACAATGTGAAAAGGAATTTTGGAAATCCAGCTTGTATGCCGAAGATGCTTAGAAATAATTAATGCAGATATTTTGCAATAGTTCGTTGTGTACTCAGATTTATATATATATATATATATATACACAGAGACAAATAAAAGGAAATAATAAAAGGTATGCTACATTGGTATGAAATGAGAAATAAATAAATAAATTTTTACAATCAGTTTGATGCGTTGTATTTAATTAATTGTGATTAATTTTTAAAGCAATTAAAAAATTATTAATAAATTTCATTAATTTTAAGTATTTTTTACATCTCGAATAATATAAAATATGGAATGAAAGCTTGATACATCCAGAAGTGCATAAATTGAAAATAAAAACTATTGCTAATTAAAGCCGATATTCATAGATTTCATTCATTGATTTTTAAGACTGTCTTAAGCAGACTGTCTTAAGAGATGAATCCCATAAAGCGTATTTGCCGCATATCGTGTAACCAATCAGCAAAACGCGAAACCACAACAGTGAATTGCGTCTGATTGGTTACGCTGCAAATATATCTCATGGGATTCCACCCTAAGAGGTTTGTTCGTGTTGCATGCTCCAAGATGTTCCAACATATTCCTACAATAGCTCTTACTCATTCCAACGCGTAGGGACTATGATAGGAGCATGTTGGAATATATTGGAACATGTTGGAGCATGTGAACAAATCTATGATCATGAACCAATCAGAGAACTGTTTTAACATTTTACCATTTAAAACATGAGACGATTTTGAAACAAGGAGGCCCATACATACTTTCCGTAACAGGCGTAACAGTAATCGTAAGAATTAATCAATCAGAGCAGAAAGTTTTTGACAATTCTAGACTGTGATTGGCTAATTCTTACGATACGTCTTAGGATATATCCACACAACTTACACAGCCACATAAACGTATGCATGAAGAAAATTATCCAATCACATTTCTCTTATAAAGTCGCATGTGAAATATGATTGGATAATTTTTTTTGCATACGTTTATATGACTATGTAAGTTTGTGGATACATCCTTACAGTTATGGCTCCTGCACACAGAACACATTGTCGCGAAGCGGAAGTTGACGCAATAGTCAATCATCGTCTCGATTGCTCGAAAGTAACAGATATATGTATAATTTCCACCGCGCAACAAAAATTGAATTCAATGATTTAACAAAAAAACAGTTTTGCAACTGTCGTAAAATTCTTAAATATGATTGATTTATACATTTAGGTCTAAATAGTCCATTCTTCTCTCTCAAGCAGTTTTAATGTTAATATGGCTCTCTGATTAGTTCATGCATTAATTAAGATCACCTTCAATTTTTGAACAATGTGGATTCCGTTCTTAGATCCAATGAGGAATTAAGAATAAGACTAATCATATTAGAGAATTTCACAACAATTGCAAAGTTGCTTTTTTTGCTGAACGTAGCCAATTCAACATTTCCGCCGCGCGGCGGAAGTAGTATTATGCTATTTCTAGAAATTTTGCAAAGGCTGTGTTCCAAAATTATTTGGCAGCACTGTCAATACCTTTACAAAAATCCATTGTAGCACGTTGTGACAGTGCTGCAAGAGAATAAAGACGTCACTAATTTTGTCATTTCCTGCTGCGGCTGGAAAGATGAAGCAGCTACAACAACCAAGATGGCGAGTATCGTTCCAATTTGAAATGTAAATTCGCACCAAATGCTTACAAAATTGGAACGCTGTTGATAGCATGTTTTTATGACGACATACCTGCAGCGCTGGCAATCAATTTTGGAACACAGTTAAAGTGAGGAAGTATTAGGGGCTCTGCACAATAAAAGAAACACAATAAAGGGAACAGAAAACAGAGAATAAGAATTTCAACCTAACAAAATAATAGTATAGTAAGTACTAAATTACTTAGTATAGTTAGTAATTACTTATTATTCTTCTTCTTCTTCGTTTACCTTTTTTACCTTTTTACG
>NW_012130107.1:1806724-1816721 GCF_000143395.1 Atta cephalotes | reverse complement strand
ATCAGAAATTATGTATTATGGAATACAATTTCTGATAGGTTGAAATTCTTATTCTCTGTTCTCTGTTCCTTTTATTGTGCAGAGCCCCTTAGGATGCCCATTCAGCGGAATAGCGTAACGCGGAACAAAAGTAGAATCACAATCACAAGCGTTCCACATCAACTACTATTGGTGCGGAATGCTTATGATTGGTTCCTCTCGTTCGGCATTCCGCATGAATAGATACCTTTATGTCATTTCTAGAAGTTTTGCAAAATGAGACCGACTTAAAAACATAGAATTATTGGTTAATACAACAACTTCAGTCACGTGACAAACATTATTACGTTTTGTGTGCAGGAACCACTGAATTTATCGCATGGTTCTGTGACTTTTTATGTTGAGTATAAGGAAATCCAAACAGGGAAATCTCAAGAAGAAGAGCCACTCTTACAGAAGGCGGCAGCAAAACTCGAGAATCACTAGTTGAAATATTGATTGATTTTGATTACATGATTTTATATGATTTTGTCTGATTACAAATAATTTTTTTCATAAATGAAATAATTTGGTAAAAAATACGATTTTATTTAATATTATACAATATTTAATATTATACAATTTCTTATGGTTGCATATGTAATTATCGGATTATACATAGAGATTTTATATGAATTTTATAATGATTTCTAAGACTCCCACGATTATATTAAGTAGTTACTTCTTCGACAGATCTAGACTAATGACCAATTTCTTCACTTCCATAAGTTTTGCTGATAATCGTATCCAGGAGATATCTCCATTGTAATCTGGGAAATATCTCTTGGATAAAGTTATCTACAAATGAAAAAATTGGATATAAGAACAAATTATAAATACTGGCCTTAAAATCGTAATCATACTAGCGATTGCCGATTAAACTATAATTAACAAACTATAATTAACATTATGATTAACAATTGACGATTACTTTTTCACCAATTAGAGCAAAACGCCAATTGCTGTGCGCTTAAGCGATTACTGATCGTTTACAGTAAGAATAATATGATGTAATAATTAAACCATAGAAAACCGATCAATTACAGTACAAGTGAGAAAAATAATAGTCTATGATTGGTCAATTCTTAAGGCTTACTACACTATTTTGTTTTGGAACTTAAATAATGTCTTAAGATGCTAATATAGCTACATTATTACTTTATGATATCTTAAATTTATATTTATTGGGTTGTCCGGAAAGTTTGTGCCGATATTGAAGGAAAATTGAAATGCAGAAGATTTAAATTTTATACATTTATTAAATTATGTATAGGTTAATCGGTACGAACTTTCCGGACAACCCAATATAACGTATTTATGATTTTAAAGAATTGATTGTGAATACCAGTCATAGTGTTTGCATGTATATATAATATTTAAGGTTCTTTTTAGGTGAACTTCTTGCACGCTTATCTCTTTTCTCTTTTTCTTTTTAATGTGGAGAGAAAAGGAAGAAAGATGTACCATACAAGAACTTTAACTAAAAAGAATAGATCCATGGTATAAAAAACAAGGTGTAGCATTGTGCATAATGGCGGCAGCTTTAGCGGTTGAACCAATTAGAAGATGACTGAAAATGCATGAATTATGTAAAATTTGAAATATATATATGTATATTTAATGAAATACAATAAAAACTTTAAATGCAGGAATAAAGTCGGCATGATTCCTAAACGGTCTCAATACATTAAACAAAATATCAAACAATATGATGCCTCTCAACATTAATTATATTTATTATTTACAGCGTATATTGCAAAGTCGCAAAAGAAGATAAAATCAAATCATATTCTCTTATTATCTTACTTTTATGCTTAGTTAACGTTTCTACTTATGTGGAAAGTGCTTCATTACATTCCATATTATGTTCCATGATATTTCTATCTTTTGCATACAAAATATAACTTATTCAGATTTAACCTTTCAAGAATGACAACATCGAGGAGAGAATTATCACCTATATACATCTGGAGAATTTTGTGTAAGTGAAGAATATATAAAATCTTATTTTATGTGAAATTATAACAGAAAACAGTCTATACTGACGTACGCGACGAAACGGATGTTATATTGCTTACAAAATGGATTGCGTACTGGTTGGTTCAGAAATTCAACGCATGCGCATCATCAGGAATGCCTATACCTTATTACTTTGTACATCATGAATAGACTTACATATATACAGTTTGCTATCACTGCTACTAGATGTCTCCGCAGTTGTTTAGCAGCATTGGCGGTATTTCTTTATGTGTAAAATAAGGAGTGCGATAATGGATAATAAAAAGAATTTGTTATCTTACTTTTATGCTTAGTTAACGCTTCCACTTATGTGGAAAGTGCTTCATTACATTCCATATTACGTTCCATGATATTTCTGTCTTTTGCATACAAAATACAACTTATTCAGATTTAACCTTTCAAGATGAATGACAACATCGAGGAGGGAATTATCACCTACATACATCTGGAGAATTTTGTGTGAGTGAAGAATATATAAAATCTTATTTTATGTGAAATTACAACTTTTGTCTATTCTAAATATTACATTGTATTTTATTATATTACATTATTAGACATTTATTTTGTCATATACTTTTTAAATTGATGTATTTCCCAATATATTCCCCCTTTAACAGGACTTATGATAAAGTGACAGTGATACCAGGAAGATATCTTAATGTTATTGTTGGACCTAATGGTTCTGGCAAATCCACCATTGTCGCCGCTATAGTTCTCGGTCTAGGAGGTAAACCAAACATCATTGGGCGAGCCCTTCACATAGGAGAATATGTGAAATATGGACGGGATTCAGCAAAAATCGAAATCCATCTGAAAAATGGCTTCAAACAGGATTCTATAATAACTAGGACATTTACCAAAGAAGGAAAATCTATATGGATGATTAATGGTAATCAAGCAAATATCAAAAATATACAGGAATTCACATCCAAGCTTAATATTCAAGTATGTATCTTAATTTATATTTCTAATTTTTTCTTCTTAGGAATCTCCAGATTAGATTTATCAATTTTCTATTAAATATTTTTGGTATAAAATTTTTTAAATTTATATTAAAACCTTTCTTTAATTTCTTGGGATAAAATGTATCAAGAAGCATATAGAATAATTCTGACTTATATTTAAATAGTTTCTGATTAAACACATAAAATGTGTCTCTTAATATCTTTATTACTTTAAACTTATTTTTTGCAGGTCAACAATCTTTGTCAATTTTTGCCGCAAGATAAGGTACAAGATTTCTCAAAAATGGATGCTCAAGCATTGTTAGAAAATACAGAAAGATCTGTCGGAGACCCAAAACTTCTTGAGTATCATCTAAAATTGAAGGATCAAAGAGTCAATTTTAAGAAATTGGAAGTTGATATAACCAATACAAAACGATTATTGGAATCTAAAACTCAGAGACGTGATGGATTACAACAAACTGTTGCAACAATAAAAGAAAAAAAGTTGATAAAAAAAAAGATTGTAACACTGAAGCAAAAGAAGGCATGGATGCTGTATGATCAAATGCGGAGGAAATTAGTAGAGGTACATCAAATTAATTTTGTAAAATATTAAATGTTTTTCTTCATGCTTTTTTATTGATTCTTTTGCATATGTTTGTATAGTCAAAGAAAGCCAGAGATAAAGCAGCAAAAAAAATGCAATTAATAGACAAAAAATTGCATCCGTTGAATAAAAAGATTGAAAATATAAAGATTGAAATGACAACGTTGAAAAATTCTTTAAAGGATCATGTGAGTATAACACAAAATAAAAATATTTAAAAAATATTTTATTATGATATTATTAATGTTACATATTAATGTAACAGGATATCCAGTAATATATTTTTGTATATTTTTGATAATGCTCGAGTGCAAATAAAATAGGTTAAACTAAAATTCTGTATTAATTTGCGATTTTCGTAATAATGAGAAATTAATTTATGAAAAATGCAAATCAGCATGCATTTAACAACAAGGAATCTTAGCGTTTATGATCTAAACGCTCGACGAGACTTAGGAGAGGCATTCTATAAAAAATAATTGCTGTGTACACTGTTATTTAAAGAATATGAAAACGGTACATTGTTATTTAAAGAATATGAAAAACGCGAAATAATACAGAATTTTTCTACTTAAAATCTGTTCAACTTCTTTAAACGTGAATGTTGTCACAAGAATTACATTAATATTACATTAATATTCTGAAATTTTTGTTGTATATTTTCAGAACAATAAAGTTAATGCTAAGAATGCGAAATTAAGAAACATCATGAATGAGATTCTTAATTCTGAAAACAGCATCAAGGATGCAGAAAACATATGTTCTCGAAACATTCAGGCAGAACAGACTCGAGATCAAGATATTAAATTTGCACAACAACAGAAATCCAAACTCGAGAATGATTTTTCTCTTACAATTAATGAAATGGGATCAGGTAATTATTAATTTGACTTAATTTTAACGAATAATACGAGTATATATATATATATATATATACACACACACACACACACACACACAAAATATTGATTTATCATTTTCAAAACTGATAATTGCTTCTGAAATTCATCTTATGACTTCTTTTATTTATTATTAACTTCTTTTATAAATGTTTAATTTTTAATTAATATATAAATATAATATATTAAATAATGTAAAATATATTAAAATATATGGAATTGAATTCAAAACTTGTTGAGTTAATTACTTTCACATAAACGGACGCGTCATCTTATGATAATAAAATGTTATATATTTCAGAGGAAAGTTTAATGGAACAAATGCAAAATATAGCATTTAATATAGAGGAGCATAGAAAAGGAATTAAGAATCTCACTAATAAAATTATCACATTGAAGCATGAGGACGAAAACATTAGTCGTGAAATGAGAGGTATATGCTTAAATACAAATACCTATATTATATTGATTATTATTCTTATTTAATATGTTTTTAAGTATGTTAATTAAAATTATTGATTGTAGCTGTGCAAGCGGAACTCCAAACAATTAATATTGATGTGAAACGATTAGAATTGCTGAAACAAAGAGATGTGAACGCATACAAGGCTGTACTTTGGTTAAAAGAAAATCGAGACAAATTTTCAGCAACAGTGCATCTGCCAATGTTACTCAATATTAATGTAAAAGAGGCTTCATATGCCAAATATTTAGAAAACATAATACCCTTTCGAGATTTAATTGCATTCACATGTGAAAATAAAAGAGACATGAATCTTTTACTTAAGTATTTGAGGGAACAACAAAAACTGAAAATTAATGTTGTACATTCTGATCCAATGAAAAGAGTCACATTGCAACCGAATATCCCGATAGAAAACATACAAAAATTTGGCTTCAAGCATTATTTAGTAGAGCTTATCGAAGTACCACCCTCCATACTGAAATATTTAGTCTCGATGTATCGTTTAAACAATATCCCTGTCGGGACTAATGAAATCGAGAATAATACAAATTATATACCTCGCAATTTAAATTGTTACTTTAGTGGTGAGTGTATATTTCCTAAAAATAAGTTATAAATTTTTCTTAAATTCAGTAAAATTTTCTTTATAGAAAATAATATATATTCTGTAAGTACATCTAAATATACACACGAAACATCGACCAGAATATCACGAGTTCATGGAAATGGAATGCTATCTATTGTTCTGGACAAATCTAAACTACAGAAACTTCAAGAACGGTATTTTAATTGAATAAGGAAATAGATAAATTATAATGAATTAACATATTGATATATTAATTTGATTATTTTATAGATTACAAAATTTGCAAGAAAAGAAGAATGAAATTTCAATAAATATTAAAGAAATAGAAGAAAAGTTACATTTGAAAACGAAAACATTAGATGAATATAGAGCCAACAGAAATAAATGTCAACAAAATGTTCAGCATATTCAAGCATTAAAAGGTAGAATACACATAGCTGAAGATAGACTTAGACAGTTGGAAATAGGCCGGATGAATATTGATGATATAAAAGCAACATACACCAACGAGATTAAGGTTGTTTTTTAACAATGTACATGCTATTTTTTAAAAATTGTCCAATAAAATCTGCATTTAATTAATTGTTTACAGATCATTATAAAGAAACAATTAAAACTGTATAAAGAATATAATGGAATTCTGCAAGAATGTTTCAATTGCAATACAAGTAACGTAGAGGTCAAATTTGCAATAACGTTATTACAACAAACTTTATTGTTTAAAGAGACTGAAGCCGACGAATTAAAGGATAAGTTTATAACAGCAGAGAAAATATTTAAAGAACATGATGAAGAATTCCAACCTTTAAAGAAAGAAGCTGAAACATTATATAAGGAAGCATTGACAAGCACAAATAATCTTAGTCCACAAGATGACGCGTTTAAAGTTTTCAATAAAGCTTTTGAAAAATTACCAGCTACTATTGCTGAAATAAACAACGAATTAAATATTGCTCAAGCAAAAGTTTTTTGTATGGCACAAAATGTGGACGCCGAGAATGTATGTATGTCATGATGGAGAATATTATTTTTTAACACTGCATTAATATAACAAAAAAATTGAATAATTTTTTTTATATTTTCAGATACTACGTGAATATGAAGAAATGCAAAATAATATTTACGATTTAACTGAATTTATCAAAAAGAAGAGTATTTTATTAGAGCAAATGACAAATGAGATTGAGACATTAAAAGAAAAGTGGTTACAACCATTGCAACAACTGATTGAAAAAATTAATACGAATTTTAGTTCTTACTTTTTTGCAATGGATTGTGCTGGCGAAGTTACGCTCTCACATGGTGAGAATATCGTAAGTATAAACATATGATGTACATGTAAAATAAAAATTTTTTCATTATTCTCAATAACAATATATTTTTAGTTGGATTTTGATCAGTATGGACTAAAGATCAAAGTAAAATTCCGAGATGCGGACGAGTTGCAAGAATTAACAAGACATTTTCAGAGTGGTGGGGAAAGAACTGTAACTACTGCCATTTACATGATAGCGCTGCAAGAATTATCGCGTGTGCCATTTCGCTGTGTGGATGAAATTAATCAGGTACAAGATATCCGTCTTATGCTAATCACTAACAACAAGTATTCTATATTTATATAATATATTACATATGTAATTTGTCATATTATATATTATTCGTTATTTTTTGCAATTTAAAATTTTCTTTGTAATTTTCTTTGTAATTTTATTAGGGCATGGATGCAGTGAATGAGAAACGAGTCTTCGATTTACTCGTCAAAATGACAGGAAGGCCAGGCAGCTCCCAATATTTTTTGCTTACACCGAAAGTAAACATTACAACAACAATAATAATTTTCTATTATGCGATAACTTTTATTAATCTTGTTGTTTTCTAACAGCTTCTGCCTAAGTTATCATATACTGAGACAGTAACGGTACATTGCGTCTTTAACGGGACAGTTAAGGCGGATAATGAAGATTTCGAATTCGATGTAAAGGATTACTGCAAT
This sequence comes from Atta cephalotes, assembly GCF_000143395.1. NCBI lineage: Eukaryota > Metazoa > Arthropoda > Insecta > Hymenoptera > Formicidae > Atta > Atta cephalotes. Next base: position 1,809,186 of record NW_012130107.1, on the reverse strand, counting down.
CATCTCGTATCATCTGATGAATAGAAGTCACATGTTTTTTTTCTATCAGTTTAATACGTTATAAAAATTGATATCTTGTTTCTTATGTAAATATGAAGACTAAGTTTCATCGAGTTATAGAAATTTATTTTTAGTTTTGTATGTATATAATGAGACCGCAAAATTTGTGAAATTAATTTATATTTTCATAAAATATAAAGCGTAGAAATATAAAGGTAGAAATTTAATAAGATAGCTTTAATAAGATAAGCTTTAATAAGATAAATTACATTTTATATTAAGTAATTCGAATGTTAATTCTTACAAGAAATGTTAAGTATTGATATTGAAATTAAAGTAAAATAGAGATATATATTATTTAGTATGTAATTTATATATAGATATTTGTATTACATTGAACTATTTCCAATATGTGTTAAAAGTATAATTTTACACATAGATATTTGCATGACTATTTATTTCTTCCTCTTTCCTTTTTTCTTCTGAGCCTCTGGCCACGGGAAACCTCGACATTTTAGCACATCCATAATGTTATGACATGTATAATAAGCGTTTTCCATCACTTCCTCGTTAAAGATGTCCATGGCAAATCGTGCTTTTCCACCGCTTCTTCTCGATTTCTTGGATCCTTTACTTTTGCCCCCATTACTACCTTTAGTACCTTTTCCATTATTTTTTCCGTTTATCTTTGTTCCAGCCTTCTTCTTACTTTTACTCGTTGCCATTGTAGACGATTAATGAAGCCTTGAGAAACAAATCAACATTAAATATTTCTAATTTATTTATAACAATAATTTATTGATAACAAAAGTCTATCACATTTTGCAACAAGTATATATTGTTCACTGCTAATTTTAATATTAAAATTACCGATGTTCAAATTTATTCAGCTAATTTCACTGCAGTTTCGCCGTATTTTCGTGGTAGAAAGCCAGCTCCTGGCTTAAAACGGAAGAAATAATTCGCGTTGCCATATCAACCTTGTAACAATTACATCAATAAATTCATTCATCGCTAATATAATCTCGGAATTAATTAGAATTAATCTGAAAGGTTATATGAAGCAGGATGTATATTTTTGTAAGATTTTATGAGAAACTTGAATGTCAACTTTTTTTCAAATAGGATATTCAGCTTTGAAAGCTCGATTCTTATGTAATCTGTCTTTAAATTTTTCTTAATCAGATTATTCCGGGTTATTTTATCGAGAATCCAAAAAAAAAAGACAATTTTATAAGTTATAAATCAGAAATATATTTTATGAGAAGGATCACAATATAAGCGGAACATTAGTCTTAATAAATAATCTTGATAATTGTTTTCATACACAAAGTTAATTTTGTAAAAATTGCTAAAAAAAATATTTGTTCCTAAAAATCCTTGCGAAACATTAAGATATATTTAAAAGTATTCATTTTGATTATTTATTATTTATGAACATTTTGATTATTTATGAACTGTGATCATGCAAGGAGGGTTTCGGTAAGTGATTTTTATGTTTCTACCACACGTGGAGGAAGCCTTGAATCGCCGACCTCCGAATCTATGAGTGTGCACTTGTCTTCGAATATGCCGCAAACCTCGAGATAAAATTCATACACGTACTGCAACGTGATTTTTTTACAAGATATCTCAAATTTCGACAACAATTCAAATGCGAAATCCAGCTCACTCTAAGAAATTTCAAAGCATCAAATTTGAGTATTTCGATTTACATATTTAAATCCCTTCAAATTGAGTTACAAGTTAAATACCTCTCATTAAATATATTTTGACAAATAAGATCTAACATTAAATGCTTAATAGTTACAGGCATAGACTTATAAAAGGAGAAGACAAGGGGCATTATTCCAATTTTGATAAGAAATAATTTATTAAAATTATTTTTATGTCGAAAAGAAGCTTGAAAAAAGAAGAAATATTAAGAAAATTCCTTAAAGATTCTCGAAAATTAGCTTTAACATAATTATATATACACATATATTTTAATAAATATTGTTTGAAGATGAATTTTTGCCCTTTCCTCTCTTGATTGAAAGTCTAAATATAATTACAGAAGAAGTTAAAGAACATGGAAAATTACGAATGTATTACACTCCGGATAAGACTAAGAAAAAATACTATAAATCTGTGCAGCTGAAAGTATCGAAAATGTTAAATGATATAACAAAAAAAAATATATCAAATGAAAAGAATCGGACAAGTGTGTAAATAGAGCGATTTCGATAGAACTCTGCGATAATTTTATCAATAATTAATTCAATCAAAATTCCCTGTGTGTAACACAATTTTTAATTATTATATATAATTTCTGCAATCTTTAAAATCTGCAATCTTTAATCTTTCTTTCCATTTGTTAAGCAAAAAATTAATTGTTTCGATCTATTTTGTTAAGATAAGATAGTATATATATATATATATATATATATGTCTGATAAATTAATTGCTGTTGTAGTTAATCG
>NW_012130107.1:1797497-1806645 GCF_000143395.1 Atta cephalotes | reverse complement strand
TACGTGTATACTATAATATAGTAGTACGTACGTTATTATTATATATATATATATATATATATATATATATATATATATATATATATGTATATATATATATATAATATACATATTTGTAGATATGACATACATAACATACATAACATACATATACGTATATTATGGGAAGAAATGCCGAGTCCCTTTGCTCCAACGGCGTGTTTGTCGCGAGCGCATACAGATGTCGGTTGTCACTTAATCAGTCGCCCGGCGGAGTTCGACACGAACGGATGTGTGATACGTGGCTGAGCATTTCGAGCCATCTGCTCCGCTCCGCGAAGCGCCGGCAAGCTGAGCGTGCCGGCCGCACAGGAACTCATATCCTGGACACGACGTACCTTCAACTGGCATAATTCGCCGATTGGATTGTCATCCGGTGAGCAAAATTTTCGGAAAAGCGAGCGATACTTACAGTACCTCCGTCTCTTCAACGTTTTCTCATTCCATTCATCACCCAAGTATAGAACAGCGAGACGAAATGCGATTTTATTTCAGAATTATTCGTTTTCATTAACGATTACTGTAAATTTTTAGTATCGTCAAAATTTGGAAAGCACGGATCAACTTTATTCGCGTGTCTTTTATTCTTTATAGATGCTAACTAGGAATAGGAATACGTCAATGTGATTTTACAAATGCTTCGAAGCAATTCTTTGCTTAGTCAATTCTTTCTTCTGATTAGTGAATCAAATGCTTCAAAGCAATTGTAGTGAGACTTTCGGGTGCGTTCCATTTCACGTATGATGTGCAAGATTTATCATTTTATCCTGTTACATTGAATATAAAGATAGATAAAATAACACATTATGTGCATTGTGGAAACGGAACGCATCCTTTGACCGCACCCTAGAACGAGAATTGTATACTAAAACAAAAGAATTGTTCATTTGATTAAATTAATTATTTATTTAACTAAATTAATTTACAGTTTTTATTTCTTTCATTGAAAAATGCATGTATTTAAGTCATATAATATGTGATTAAATACATTTTTTATTGAAAAAAATAAAGACAAACTAAATCAATTTAGACAATGATGACAACTTCTTTTTCTTAGAGTGTATTTATCCCTTTATTATTGTTATTGTATCGCTATTCGTAGATTTGTCCTCTCTATTAAACCCAAGACAAGACGAAGGAGCAGACTTCATTAAAATGCTACCAACGTTGCATTGATTCAAAGAGAAATTAATAATTAACGGACGTTGACATCAGTGTTTGACTTTTAAGTTTTCAAGACGGGATTCGATCGGAATAATGAATCAAATTCTTTCGTAAGCAGTGGAAAATAACCATTACGCGAAAAAAGAGATATTCGAATGCAAAACATTGAACAAACAATCATTGAACCAATCACGTACATCGTTCGACAAGCGAAAAAAGTGCATAAATTTGATTTATTCCATGCGTTAATTGCTATCATTAATGGTGAATTCGATTGTTCGAATAATGCATACTAAAGACTGCTTCATAAAATAATTAATTTAAATGCAGTGACATAATTTAATCAACTTCGACAATAATAATAAATATATATATATATGTTCTATTAAAATAACAAGAGATAATATTACATCATTATTAGATATTTAACTGTTTAAAACATCAAGTCATTCGGGCTTAAATAATTTCAAATTTACAATTTAAATAATTTCACGAATCTATTTGGCTTCTTTTTTTTTATTATTAATCATTTAAAATATTTATATGCTTTTACATTTAATTTTACTAATTTTATATATACTCTGAGAAAAATTTCTGGTTGAAAATGAATTAACAAACTAGGAGATTCAGATCAAAATTAGAATTCTAGTTGTTTCAACTTAGAATTATAAATAGCGATTTCAACTAGAAAATTCTGATTTATCCATGTTCAATCAGAATCCCAGTTAATGCCACTCTTTTTTCAGTACAGCTTTTAGTATGCTAATCTATACTGAAAGCGATCAAGTTCGCTGTAAATAAATATCGAGGAATTTATAAAAAAACTTCTTGTAAACGCGTTTCTTGAAGTGTTTTCTGTGAACATTAATTGCCCAAGCAGATCATCCATTTTAAAATGACGTCAAAATGTTTTAAAAATGATTACTTAAAATTCATTTTTCAATCAGTTAATGATTCATTTTAACACTATCGTCACTTGTTTTTCTTAAGTCGAAGAAACGCGCGATATCGCCGAGTTTATCTGCCGCTATCGATCTTTCGTATCGTCGATATAACCCTCGCTATTCCCGCTGCACCGACGAAGAGCCGGGACCGGGCCCGGGCATGCAAAACGATGTAACGCGATCAATTTTCGCTTCATTCATTGCCGATACCCTTTGTGGAGGTCAGGATGCATTCTCGATCGCGCGAGACGTCATGCACTTCTGTCAATTTGCAGCGCTCTCCGGCATTCGCGTCGTTCTGTATATCCAGTACTCATCCGTCACGTACCTGTCATCCGAGCCCGGCGACCGGAATCCTAATAAAACTGTGTAACTTTTGTTCGCAGGTCACGAAGCATCAATCGCATGAATCACCATCCGCGACCGTCGCAGCTCGTCCGTCTTATCGGCCTTCGAAATTTAAAAAGGAAGACAGCCGATCTCCTTTTCCAAGAAAAGGTATGATTAAACATGTCACGTTTGTAAGCATTCCGAAAGATAACGCGCGTAATATCATTGTGTAAAAGCATAAATGTTTATTTCTGAAGAAGGATCGGCGGAGGACGTGTTTGAAGAGCGGTACTTTTAAGGAAGCCGAGAGTAAAAGTACGAGGAGGGAAAGAGAGTGAGTAGACAGAGGATATACTTCTTTCAGGCGCTGGTAGCTCCTCAAGAAAGATGTCCACAGCGTTGCTGGCCCTCTTCGCCGTGATCCTGTGCATCCTGTTCAGGATACTAAATGTGAACAACGCGCCGCAAAAGCCCCTCCTCGTCTGCAAGGACCAGTCCTTCCTGACGACAGTGCTTAAGATCGCGCCGGTCATCGCCGAACCGTAAGTCTGAAAATTCATTTCACACCATTCATATGACCGGCGAGTCGGCCGTTTTTAAACACCCAGGCTGTCGACGTTCAACAAAATAAGATCTTTGTGAATTTCGAATTAGGAATAGCCGCAAAAGTGAGGTTAGGTTCATGCTGGATGCCTGACTATGTTCCAGCATGGGTGGGCGTGTGACTTGCTGTCGTTACCTTATTGACTGAATATTTCATATTATATGTCACATAATATGAATAAGTAAATTTAAAAAATATTTAAAAACATAGTCCTTAATCTGGAACATCCTGCGTCAAATTAAAAAATTATATCTGATGATAAGAATATATGTATGCATTGCATTTTTAGTTCATTGATTTGTCTGTTTGATATAATGAAAAGATTATAATGATGTAAAAGAATAGAAGATATTAATACATCTGGATAAAGTTATGATTTTATTTATGAAAATTGTTTGATTAATGTTGGTTGTAATTAATACATATCTGGAACTAGATTCTTATGATTCTGGAACTCTTCCTAATTTTTAAATAGTAATTTCTGGAATAATTTATGTTCCACTAGCTTATTTTTCATAGTTTAAAAAAATTCTTAAAATAAATAAATAATAAACTTTATAGTAAGATCCATATATTCCTTTAGCATCAAAAAATGTGTGTTTTTACTATGAGTTAATGAAAAGATTATTATCATTATCATATCCAGATAGTTAATAGATCTCTGCCTGTTGTAAATTTTGTTGACAAAATACCAGCAGAAATATAAGAAGATTCATCAATAGAAGATTCATCAATACAATGGCAGATTGACTGCTAATTAAATACAATCTGCAATTTTATAATCATTTCAATACATCATTCAAATGATCTTAAAATAATAGACTGGTTTTTCTGCTGGCAATCTGCTGTCAGATTATCAAGATTGTCAAAAAATTTTGCTAGCAGAAAGTAAACTTAATGCAGATACGGAAAGAAATGCAGATACTGAAATACCTAAAGAACTAGATACAAATTTGAAAATAATTTGATTGGATTATCAAAATAATTATGTAGAAAATTCAAGCATGATGAGTAATGATCCAAAAAGTTTTTATATTTTAACTTGATCATTCTATATAATTATTTTGATGGTCTAACAAGATTATTTTCGGACACTTAGATACTTCAGCAAAACCATTCTTTCTAATTGTAACAATTTGTCATATTATTCTATCCGAATCTACTGCTACGATCAATTGCTAATATTGTTAATATTTTGTTTGGGATAGTTATCATGATAGATGTGATTTATTGAAATAAACATGAATAATAAAAAGGCTTGTCTATTTTACAAATATAATGCTATAAATAAGACTCAAGTTGAAGTTCCTTTTTATTTATATATTTATTTGCCTGACATTTAAAGGTTGCAGCAAATATATGATTTATTGAGATAGTCATCATATGAATGATGAGGATTGTTTATAATATAATGCCTTAAATAAAATTTTAAAAATGGTACTTTATTTGTACTATTTTTTTTATTTATACTACTTTTTATTTATATGCTTTATATGATATGTAAAGGTTTACGTGTTACGCGAAGGTTGTGACAAATATTCCCATGTAGCATTTACTTATTTAATTGTAATTGCTTCCGAATGAATATAATGCCTGTTTTCTTGCGAGAAATATTTAGGATATAGATTGTTTATTGTAAGCTTTTGTTTAAATTCGTTAAGGAACACTCACGCGAATATTACGAATGGCTTATTTAAAGTGATTGTAACAGGAAATGATTCGATAATAGTCAGAGTACATACAAAATGCTACATTGAAATACTACTACAATAATGCTTATCAGATAAAAGTTAGAATGAAATAAAATTCTTATCTTTATCATTTTTATAACATTGTTGAAATCATATCCATGTAAAAGTTCAATAATCATTATCTAAACGTTTCACGTATTTGTCTGCTCAGAATAGATTTATATAGTAAAAATACGCAAGATAATGTGTGGGTTATGGAAGAAAAGTAAACAAGTAAAGTTCACTGATTAATTCAAAGAAAAAAATTATGAATCAGTTTCAAAACATCTACAACATTTCTTTAGTTAATGACAACGAAGTTGGAATCGCTTACTACACAACTTATTTTAACATTTATTTTAACAGTATGAACAATATTTTGTTTAAAAATAATTAATTAGTCAATGTCAATTATAGGCAGCCAGACCAATTGCTTACGCTTATATTCGCAATAGCTGTTCGATTAAATTTTGTAAAAAAGATTTCGCTCAAGGCTTACTCGCCATTATGGCACACAAAAAAGTTAAGAAAATTGAATCACAGTAAAAACCATAAAGTTATATTTAATCAGTAAATATGTTAATGACTCTAAAACTGACACTCAAAAAAATTTAAGCAGTAAGAGCAAATCAACATTTTGAATTTGTTAGTGCCAAGGGTCAATTATTATGTCAATCAGCATACATTTCTTTAGAAATATATTGCGGCATAATAAAATAGGTAATACATAGCAGTATGTAGCAATATATTAATAATACTTAGCAATATCGTGCGCAATAGATGGCAATAAATAGGAAAAAAATACTAACAATATAATAGCAGTGCTAGCATCAAAGTGTGTTGTATTACTACAATTAGCAATTATTGTACATTTTTTTTAGCACTGGTTGACTGACCTCTCGGCTACTGCTTACGTTATTGTCTTATGACTCTGTGATTTCCTTACTGCTTACGTCTTACTTTGCATTTTGTTTTGCGTAGCCTCAGATTATCATGTCAGAAGTGAGACAGCACAATATAAACTCTTGTAAATTATATTTGGATAGAAATATATTTAATAAAACAATATTTGCAATTGGTAGAATAGACTTATCAAATATATCAAAAACTATCTTCTTGTTTTCGGGAAGAAATTAAATTATATTTATTTCTATGTATTATTATTTTGACAATTTGTCATTGCTGTGAACATAATTCATTTTGGTTTAATTAATTTTCAGGTACATTATTTTACAAAAGAGAATTTCGATATATTTTGCATTTTACAATTTATCGATTATGTTGTTTTTATAATATTAAATATATATTTTTACATATTGTATATCTTGCAAAAATTTTTATTACGTATTTTCTCGCTTCGAGCTGCAATGATATAAGATAGTAATGGTAATTGAACAAGAATTTTAGACTGTTGAAAATTTTAGGAAAATAGATATTTTTTAGGTAATAAGAAAATCATAAAATTAAATATATTAAATTTAATATCGAATACTATTTAATATCTATTTAATATAGATTAATTGATGCAGGTTTTTAATTAAAATATGAATTTTGTTTTACTTCGTAAAAAATTATGTACATATTCATTCTAATTCGATCCCACGGTGTACTTTATTTATCCAGTATGGGATGCTACGTAATCAGCGCTTCCGTGTCAAAAGAATAGCATACGTCGGCTAATATTTTTATCACATATGTACTTACATGTGTATAAGTGTGTCTAAGGTATGTTATAAAAATGCGTGCCATGTAACGCAAACTATATCATTCACGATAACATTCTGTACACTCATGTTCGCGTATCGTAAATTTTTCTTCCATTACTCAAAATACTCAAGGCCTTGATCGTATGATGCAAACGAGTACTAATAGTATTATGTCTGGTTTATGTATTACGTAACACGCGCTCTCATCAGTCTTGCTCTTTCGTTATCTTAACGAAAGATAATATGGAACTTAACTGAACTCTCGAAAAACATTTGAATTTCAACACGTAAATCTGTGTCAATATAATTTCTGGGATGTACCGAGTACTTTTATGGAGTTTCACCTGCGAGAGACACACGATGGAAAAGCAGACTTGCGTTGCAAACCTGTAATTTTATTAATGCGATGCAAATTAATGCGAAGCATAATTTTAAGCTACCATCAAATATATCACCAAAGCTTATCGTAATGATTTTCTTTCATGCAGTTTACATTCATTCTCACGCTGTTTGTCTTCACTTCGTCATTAGGTACGTTTGAAATTCAACAACTACGTGAAAGCGAAGTCAGTTGGTTATTGCCACTTGACACCGATGTCATAGAAAAATTTCAATCGGAATGATAGAAAAGAAAAAAATATTCCATCGTTGAACGAACTCATTGATAATTACGATTTCTTTCCTCCTTCGGTCGCGTCGCGAGAAAGCGCTTAAGAAAGCGGAAACAATTCAAGCTTTGTATCATTCAGAAAACGGAAGTCTGACGGGTAATTTATGTATCGATGTATAAACTATTTTTATCATTAAGAGACGTCAGTTACATTTCAATTACCATGAACGAATTTATTTTCGCTCATAAAATTGAAAATTGATCTCGGCTTGCAAACGCGACGAGTGATTACTTATGCTCGAACTTGCGTTTGAAGAAATCCTCTTCGGAGCAATTCATTGAGAAATCGCAAAATTTTCCAACAATCACTTGTATACCCCGCTTTTATTTCTCTTCGTAGGAGAAGAAGCGGCAAAGAAAACCTAGAAATCTATAAAAATATAGATCCCAACGCGTGCGAACGTCGTATTTGATCACCACTTTGCGTCACGGAAATCATGCCATCCGTGATACACACGTACATACAACACATGCACGCTCGTCTCCGTTTTGTGAGCGAACGGCACGAGAAGCGAGTTCTTTCCTCATCTCATTTTCCACTGTCTTCCTCTTTCTAATGACTACATCGCAATCATTGTGAAACGTTCCCATGCTCATTATCACTCGGTCGATTTCTTTCGACTGCCCGTTCTTGCACTTCCGCATTTCCGCCGCGAGAAAAAATCCTTTCTCCCGCACGTTTTTCCCTATCTTGCTCGATGACCTGCTTCTGATTTCGCGACTCACAGTCTCACGTGAGCGCGACAAGTTTAATAAATTATCTATCTGTATACACGTTTCATGCCGCATATATAATACTACCGGTGGCCCACACTGAACTTTCCAATCCAGGCCATTTAATGTTTTGAGTGTGAACAGATACATATATTATTACATGATATTTCGTAATGTCTTGATTGATGTTCACGCTATACATTAATCATATATTATATATACGATTACGTAAAACAGATATATCACATCGTATCATCGATGGCTTGGATGGAAAGTTACGCAAAAATGGCGTGGCACAGTTATATGTTAAAAAATTGGAAATAATCATAGACGTAATAGATAGTGATTTCAGCATCTGTGTTCCATTAGAAAGAATTGAATATATCAGCATCTCTCTCTCTCTTTAATTCTATCATCTCTTTTCAACTCGATAATTTAAAGAGAGAAAATGATATGATTCAAATTATCTCTTTCTAAATCGATGATAACTTCATAGGAATAAGCAGTCTATTCTTATTATGCTTATCCACCAGTACTTGATTAATTATGATGCTTAAAATAATTTAGGTAATTTTATGTTTTTCTTTGAGAGTCCGTGATGACGCTGGAGAAATGAGCGAATTGCGAGAAACAATACTTTATCATTTTTTTCATTTATCGATAAAAGCCTCTTGGCAACGCAGATGTATTATTGCTTCGTCTATCATTTTGTCAGCGTAAACAAATGAAATTTTTTTCCTTGATAGAGTTATTCATGGAATTAAACGTTTATCATTTAAATAATACCTTGACATTGCAATAGTCTTGAAAGCGTGAAATTAGCAAATTGATAGTCAATTCATACATATGATGCGTTCGGGGAGACGCTATTAGCACTTTGTCATGCTATCTTCGTTGTTTATTAGATGTAAAACAAAGATAGAATGACATAAATAATTCTAACAGCGTCTTCCCGAACATACTTATACACTTGAATTATTCTATTTATACCTGTTTGATATAACTAATGACTGAAATTTGTATATTAATGCGAGAGAGAGAGAGAGAGAGAGAGAGAGAGAGAGAGAGAGAGAGAGAGAGTAGTAGTAGTAGTAGGTAGGTAGGTAGGTAGGTAGTAGTAAGTAAGTAAGTAAGTAAGTAAGTAAGTAGTAGGTAGGTAGGTAGGTAGGTAGGTAGGTAGGTAGGTAGGTAGGTAGGTAGGTAGGTAGGTAGGTAGGTAGGTAGGTAGGTAGGTAGGTAGGTAGGTA
>NW_012130107.1:1747614-1797477 GCF_000143395.1 Atta cephalotes | reverse complement strand
GTGTGTGTGTCGTGCGTGCGTGCGTGCGTGCGTGCGTGTCGTGTCGTGTCGTGCGTGCGTGCGTGCGTGCGTGCGTGCGTGCGTGCGTGCGTGCGTGCGTGTCGTGCGTGCGTGCGTGCGTGCGTGTGTGTGTGTGTGTGTGTGTGTGTGTGTGTGTGTGTGTGTGTGTGTGTGTGTGTTACAGCGCGTGGAAAAATGACGTTTTGATGACGAAATTTGTGTTGCATACTATTTCGTTATTATTTGCTTAATTATGAAAATGTGACGTGTCTCGTACTTATAAAAGTCTTAAAAATGGGCAGAAACTATAGTTGTTCTTAAATTTTATACGTAAAAGCGTATATTTCATTCATTTCAATAGCTGTTCAAACCGTGTGTTTCCGAAATTAGGCTCATTTTATCTGCCTGACTAAAGGAAAAAAAGACAGTTTCTGCCCTTTTTTCAGATATTTCAAAGCAATCTCGTCATTTAGATTTATCCAAATTGTCTTTATTTACAAATGGCTTGCAGCATAAATTTATGTATCATTCCTCACTTCTGATTCCAACATGGCCGCAACTACTCAGGAGCCTAAAAATTGTGAAATTTGCAAATTGATAGCGTCTTATATATGTATAATATGATTATATGGAAAAAAACACAGCTGAAAACTTCACTGATTTAGCAAATCTACAGTTGTAATATACAGACAGTCAATTTTCTATGTTAAAATAGCAAAATGGACAGCTGAATAACATTAGCAATTTGTTAAATCATTAAATCTTCTTAGTTATTGATATTGAATTCGCATAATAAATTATAAGTTTGCTGTACTATCCAATTAATTTTTTTTCCGTGTAGATATTTTCGCAACGAAAAACTTTATGTTGAGAGAGAATATTTGAATGTAAAGAAAATATTTAATTCAATAATAATAATAATTTATTTAAAAAATAATACAATTATTCATATTTTAACATGTTTGGTGAGACAACAAAATAATCACCTCAAAATGCGGAATTGTCTCGAATGTCTGGTCTTTAGTCATGATATTTTTATTCATTCATGTCTTCGTATATACTGAATCTATTCGTTATAATGAATGACTAGAATTTGCATATTGAAGGAGGATAAGATACTCTTTTATTTTCATACTTCTACTGCCAAGAAATAATTTAAATATCTATTCTATTCTAATTGTACCTATATAACGAACTGATAAAAGAATAATAGAAGAATAATTCTCGATAATACAAGTAAATAATTTATCGAAGTTACATTGCCAAAATTTGACATTTTTTAATAACCTACGAATATCTATACTTAAATGGAAATGTCAAACAGTGCAACAAACAGTTTAATAAATATATAAATAGCTATTTCGATCGATCCAGGGATGACCATGAACTCTAACATGCAAATCGATTTGTCCATGGAATGCACGTGTTCACTTCTTGATCAAATTATAGATAACAAAACGCAAGAAATACTATACATATTGATTGTGTTTAAATTATTTGACGTTTTAAATATGGAAATCAAGAATAAGTATATTTTCGGCATATTACGGCACTGTTTTATTTAGTGGTTTTTTTATTGCCATTTCTTTTTTTTAAGCTGTTTGTATTTTTCCTTTATGAAAATAAAATATTGAATACACTCACTATATTTAAAACAACATTAAATAAAAACTAATCTCAGCAAATTTTTCTTTAAATGCGCGTCAAAACGTGCGTCATCTTTCACAAAATATATAAATATAATTAAACATTTAATAATATTCGGTATTAATCACATCATTTTTTAAAAATAGAGAAATTATTGACCAATTCAATATACATATCTATGTATGTGTATATTATATACATATGTATATACATATGTATATTATATACATATGTATACACATTCGATAAAAGCGGCATTAATTTCGCTGGTATAATCAGATATTATTTCGACAACAAAAATCAGGCTTTAAAAATTTAACATTTATATGATTATTGCGCACTTATATTACTTTAAAGTGACTTACGATCAACTTATATAACTTGTGCATTGCAATCTTTTAAATGTTACGCTTGATTAAACGAGAAAATCTTGAAAAAAATAAATTGCATAATTTTTTCCAAGTATTACAGTACAAAAATATTACATTAATATATCATACATATGTATTTCTAAAGAATTCTATAACATAAAATAATGCAATTTATTACAGTTTCGATTTTTTAAATTATTTTACGTGTACAAAAATTATCACATTACTATGGAATACGATTGTGAAATAAATATAAACAGAATTCTCGCGTGATTTATCGTCATGCGTCATGCACCGAAAATCGGAATCGTCATAATGGAAAATCATCGTTATGGAAAGAGTAGACATCTGTTTAGCATTCGAAGGTCCATATACCCTACTTTTCCCTATCGCGCTTAATTCGCGCAATGACTTCGCAGCCGCAACGAGAACACAATATTAACACATTTCTCTTTGCGTTCACAATGACGAATTGTCACGTGCATTGATTGTGACTAACATGTTAGGATTTTACGCTACTCATTGCAAGAGAAAAAAATTTTGTTTTGACTTGCAAGATTTGAGAGAGTTTATAATAATAGGTCTTCTCTCTTCTTATTCTGCAATTTTAGTCACGAAGAAAGATCAGTTGAATAGAAAGCAAGATAGAATAAAAACAAACCACAAAAATATCCGCTGGGATTTATTGAACGAATAAAATTCAGGTGATAACAATAAAATGTATTATAGTATATTAAGAAATACTATCGTATTAAAGAAAAAGTTTTAAATCTTCTTATCTTGAAATTAATGATTGCAAAATTACTCAAGGCAATAAGTTATTCACTGTGAGAAGTTTGAAAAATAGCGCCAAGGGAGTTCAAATGCATTAACTAAGAATCAATTTCAAGTGTATAAGAATGTCTTTCACTTTCATTCGCAGCAAATTCGCGTGACGGACTTCCTGATTTCTTTTTTCAATGAATTTAAAAGATCGCATTTTTCTCATTAAAAATTTTTTTAATTGAATTTTTTTTCTACGAATAAGAAGCGAGTTTTTACCGATCAGTTTTGCTTTGAACAATCGATATTGTTACCGTATTCTATCGATCCATTGTCGTGCAGCTTTATGCATTCCTGTTATTAAAATGCAATTCCATGCACTATTGAATTAATAGTCAGTGAATTATACCACAACTAGAACTATCATTTATTCTTTGGCAGCTATAATTGCATATGTGATTACGTGAATAATTAGATGCTACTACAATTTATGAACAGCAGTGAAAGCTGTAAAAGAGACTTGAAAGACTTTGGTTTCAAAAAAACTTATATGATCTCCTTTAATGAGAAATTATTGTAAATTTTGATATTATTAGCGTTTGCTTCTAATAAATAAAAATAAATAAAAATAAATATTTCTTTATCTAACAATTTTATTTTCTTGTTATATTTCTTGACAGAAATTCTTTTCTTGTCAATAACCGTAAATTTTAGCATTAATTTATGTACCGTATAAAACTAATGAAAAATATTGATCGAGAATACTGATGTATATTCATATGTATTTCTTCGAATAATGAATAAAACAATAAACTTTTTTTCGTAAATTCGTTTCATCCAGCACTTTATTCTGTGCTCCACTATATAATCCACACTGCGACTTCTTACTATTATCTACAAACGAATTTAACGATACGGCACATTTTCATCAATTTATCTTGTCTGAACACTGACGTGCATAAAAATTCATTTTTAATCTTTTTTCTGTTCTAAAAAATTATGTATATTTATAAAACGCATAAATTAAAAATGCAAATGTATTTTAATGAAGATGTTTTTATCTATTTTAAGTGTTGTCATTTGCATTTTAATTTTACAGCGATAATTAATGAACAAATTTTCATTTTTGTACATGTTATTATATTTAACAATTCTTATTAGCATATTGGAATACCAACGTCGTAATTACAAAATAATAAAAAATCGATTCGAGCGAAATTTATATCTCAACTTTTTTTTCAATTGTTCAAAGTTTACTCAATGTTAATAGAATAACATAAAGAAAATGTACACATAAATAAGGATGGAATTTAGTTCATCGTTGTCCTAAGCGGGACGCAGTGGATTTAATATTTTTGGAATGTAATTTCTGAAATATTTAAATTAATTTTATCCTATTCAATAATTTTTGCTGCAATATTTTCTTAAATTTTAAGAACTTTAGGTATTCGATCATAAAAGAATGACATAAATAAAATAATAATACGCCTGCATCATAAGACTTTATACTAACCTTTATACTAACTATTATTTTGAAGAGGAAGATTTTTCATGTTTCGATGAAGATAAGCAAATGTAGTCGTAATCCTTGATCTGTTTTAGATATAAACCAACGAGGTTGTGGGGTTTCAGCGGACACGTACAAACTATCGTCCACAGCATTATAGGCCGTGTTCGGTGTCCTTGGCCCATTGGAGAACGTGTGTACATCGGTCTTCCCGATGGGACTACCCTTACGTATGATCTTTATCAACCACTGACTAATGGACATGAAGGTATTATAAATTAATAATAAAAATTAACAATTTTTAATTTACAATTAATTTATATTATTTTTTCAAAAACGCTTTAACTGTCTTTAATAATGAAAAAGTTGTTTTTCAAATTAGATTTCCTCAATTAATAATTTTTCTAGATGACATAACGATAGCCATCTGTCCTGGTATTGGCAACAGCTCGGAGAGCGTGTACATTAGGACATTCGTGCACTTTGTGCAATGTCATGGATATCGATGCGCAGTACTTAATCACGTCGGGGCCCTTTCAAGTGTCAAGATTACAGCACCCAGAATATTTTCTTATGGTATGTGTGACAATCGATAAAACTTATCTTACTAGGACGAGGTGATCGATTGAGGAAAATTGGCGGATAGTAACTACTTCCTATGTCGCGCGAGTATATACACATCGCAAGAATGTTAAATTATATAGCTATAGAAAAACCTACTCAGATGTAGATTCGTGAAACTTTCCGGGTTACACTGTTAGTACGTCTTACAATTGTATTCATAAATGTGATTGATATAATCGATAAAAAAATTTTTCAACAAGAATGATGAAGAAATTGTAATCAAAATTATGCATTTATATTTCGCATTCCGTATCTATATCTTTTTTCTTTAAATATATATTTCTTAAATAAAATTTTATATATATTTGTTTACAGAAATGCTTTTTTTTATTTTACAATGTGCATTTTATAAACAGGTCACACGGATGATTATAGCGCGATGCTACAACATTTAATAGAACAACACCCTAACACCAAAATAGTTTGTATCGGATACAGTTTAGGTGGCAATTTAGTAACAAAATATCTAGGAGAACGCGGTTCCAACAAATTGCCTAATATTATAGGAGGGATATCGATTTGTCAAGGATACAATGCTCTCAAGTAAGTAAATGGATATCTTTGATTTACAATTAAAATGAATTGATAAGAAGAATATTATTTGCTGCATACGTTTTTCACAGGGGAACGAAAATTCTATTAAATTGGCAGAACTTTAGACGATTTTACCTCTATGTAATGACTGAATCAATGAAGAATCTTATTCTAAAACACAAAAATATGCTTTTGTCCGAGGATGTAAAACAAAGATGTAATTTGAACGAGCGAGACATAATTTCTGCTGCAACGTTACCTGAACTGGATGAAGCTTATACGAGAAGGGTAAGTTTAATTTTTTTCAAACACACAATTATAAAATTTAAATAATGAATCCGATTTTTATAAACTGTTTTATTGTTTAGGTACACAATTTTAGATCTGTGCAAGAATTGTACAAGTGGAGTAGTTGTCTCTTTTACCTAGATAGCATTACAACGCCGATGGTATTCATCAACGCGTTAGACGATCCCATCGTGCCGGAGGTGTTATTAAATCCAATCAAAGACCACGCGGGTAAATATCTAAATATGTAGTTTGCATGTATACGAAAATAAATAATAAATAAAAATATACTAATCTCTCATATTTTTTTAATTTCAGCAAATCACTTAAATACATTGTATGTGGAACTAGCTCATGGAGGTCATCTAGGTTTTTATGAAGGTGGTCTTCTGTATCCAAATCCTATAACATGGCTGGATCGAACCCTAGTGTCCCTTGTGGGATCTCTGACTCTAGCTCACGCAGACAAGGCTCTTAAAGCCTCTTAACCCAATTTAGTTTGGTCAATGTATTTATGTTATTGGATATTTATCGATATTGTGTCACACATTCTGATGTTGTGAGATCAAGCACTGTGCACCTGATTCACGTTTAGATAATCGGAAAGATTTATAACGATAATCTGCAACAAGACTACAATGAAAATGGAAACGGCAGATTGTAATGAATAAAAGTATCTGGTACATGCTTTGATTGTTTCACGAAGTGAACAGACAGTATCTTTCACAAACGATTCAGAAGGAATAAATGATAAGCGCGACTGTAAAATAACAAACGTTTGCTCACTAACATTTTTTAAATTGAGTATAGTTCAGGAAAGCTAGCCAAATTGCGTAATCCTTTATATATAGTAAAATTTTATTATGCAATGTGGCACAATCAAAATTAGCTTAATTATTTGAAAAAGGGAGTAGAAACGAAATGAATTTTCAATATTTTACTAAATACTAACGCTTCTTTCTCAGGGATCTTCTATAGGGCAACAATTTGATAGTAGGACTTTCAATAGTCCTTAACAAGTTACTAGAGATGCTCTGTATAAGGATTCAATCATGAATACACGTTGGATGTGAGTTTAATGCAATACAGAGTTTTGTGTACTTTTCACTAAAAAAAACTTGTATTTATGTACAATATGTATTAATATAAGATGTATATCGACTTAAAACATATTTATAAGCACATCTTAAATGTGTTTATTCTAAGACCAGTATTCATAATGAGTTCTTATATTTAAGATCACTTTCAGTATAGTCTTAAGATGTAAGAGCATGAATTAATCACAGAGCCGTATTAGAATCTTGAGACATTACTTAATATAGTCTTGAAATAAGAACGGATTCTATGAATATCGACCTAAGATTATTAGCTTTATCGATATGGAAGGTTTACCGCTGTTGTATATATAATAAATGATATACGTTATTTAATCCGGAATTGATAATAACGTTAAATTTGCAAGGAATCCTATTAAATCAAATTCAATATTTAAGTCTAAAATATAAGTGAAATTGTAAGTACTTGAGTGTATACACGAAATTTTGTAAATAATACATTTTTAGCTAAAATTACAGTAAATTACTACGAAAAATATTGAGTTTAACAAATTCAACATTATTACTGCCGGATTAAATGTAAATATTAGTTTACAGGTTTTATGCAAGAGTATAACAGCTGTTTCTAACATAATTTCCGACATTGAGTACGAATCTATCAATTGAAATGTTTCCATCTGATTTTTGAGATATAAGAAAAGACTTTCCAATATATACATTAAAATTTTATTGAAATTAGAAAACAATTTAGAAGTGTTGAGTGTAATTTTTGTTTTTTTTTTATATATAACTTTGGAGCAGTTTTATGTATGAGAGTTCAACAGTAGCAAACACGTTTCAGTTCCAATATCCCTGCTAACGTTTCACAATTATCATATTCAATGTTCGCCTTGCTCGTCGTTGTCGCAAAATTATTTGGAAAGAATTGGGTGTGAATGCTGAAAAATATAAATTTTTACACATGTATGCAATATGAGACAATACTATTTCATAATAATAATTTTTTAATAGATTTGTTTTTAACGGTACTACATCAATGTACTATGTCTTAAAAATTCGATTTAATGGATTATTTTTAATAGCAGATTCGAACTCAGCGCTCCAAAATATATTAAAAAATTGTTCCTTCTTTGCACTTAAAATTTGTAAACTGATGTAATTTGTTTGCATCATAATATGCAAATTTATTTATAATATCAAATAGGAGACATCTTCATCATGATCAAAATGCGATTGTATTCGCATTTGATAAATGATATATATTACTTAATTGTGCAGATATTAATCACTGTGAAGTATATCACATGTCGAATTATTTTACAGTATATTATAATATATTTGTTAATTATTTGATTTAACGTGTTCTTACTCTGATGCAATGATACAAATGTACAATAATTGTATTTCATATATTGTGTTCACGAAGTTTAAGTTTGATTAAATTTTAGTCCAGAATTGTATAATATAACAAATTAATATTACATCGAGTGATTATATCGTACATTTACCGTGATAAAAAATACCAAATATTTCTTAATTTCTCATTTTATACTCCATATTGATAAAGTTGATATACAATAATTTCTGATGTCAGATAATATATTTCAATTTGTAGATTTATTAATATGTCTGTGCCGATCTTAAGATTTAACTGATATTTATTTCCTATTGTAGTTTATTTAATGATAATAGTTTCTTAAACGGTACTAATGATACGGACGATTTCACGTTAAATTAGGCAGCAAAGAAGCGAATATTTTAGTTCTTTTTAAACTTATTTGCATTTGTATATAATATATTTATTTAAAACTTTAATGCCATAATGATAACGCTTTCTGAGATATCAAACTTTGCGTATTTTGATATTACAATATTTTTGAATAACGTTCCAATTTCTAAAAAAGATAAAAATTTCAATTTAACACATAAGATTCAAGGATCAATTAACCAACTTAAAATGCATTTATTATACAAAATAGATTTTTAAATAACATTTCTATTTAAATATACTTTCTTGAGATAATAATTCTTTCTTCTTAAGTTTTTTCTTTTTTCTTTTAAAATTAAAATAATATTTCTCGATTTAAGATAAGTCTAAATAAAAATTGTGATTTTTAAGAATTTTCTTTTTAAATAAAGTATAATTTAATGTAGTATGTGTAATCTAGTGTTAAAACAAGGTTTGATGTTTTTTTAATAAGCAGCGTAATCTTTTAACAATGAAATGAAAAGTAGCAGTTAGAGAAAATTTAATAATTTTTATAAGTTATATTTCTTCTAGTTGTCTAAAAAAATATAATTCATACAATTGATATAACCATAAACCATATATCTACAAAAATCGGATTAACATTCTAGTAGTATAAGTAAAGAGCTATCAAACGATTCGAACAATAAATTTGAAATATATAATTATAAAATTAAATTTTTCTTTTAACTGCTAAATGTTTGCTAAAAGACTAGCATGCAAACAGCATTATGTAAACTTTGCTTAACAATTAGTAATATATAAACTATGCAGTTTTTTATTTCTTAGCGAAATTAAAATAATACAGTTGCGATTTACCTAGTTGCACATTTCAGCCGATTTTCAGCTTGGTTGATCGGCATTTAGGCTGCACGCGGGTTGATGAAGAAAGGAGTGAGAACCAAGAAAATCGGTCGAAATGTGCAACTAAATACCAACTAAAGTAATATAAACAATTTAAATAAATTATGTTTTTCTTCTTTGTTTCTTAAAACTATTCTAAGTTTTCTGCTTTCCACACTTTAATTTTTATCATGACATATTTTCTTCTCTCATTTTCTTTTACTCTATTATAAATATTGTTAAATAAATTTATTAAATAAATTTTGTGTGAAAGTATAATTTTTAGTTTAAACATGTATTAAAATCGAAATTATTCCACTTTTCATGGGATTATTACATATACTATGATTCATAGCTGAAATATTTCTGCAAATATCTTTCCGATGAAATATATGTAAAAGAATGCGTTATTTTTTTATTTATCTGATTTTGCTTTTAAACATTTTGTTTCCTTTTACTGTGTTTGGAGTCTGAAAAAAGTTATGTAATAAAGAAAATATAACATTTATTAGATAATTCTAAATATTTTAAATAATTTTTTAAAATAATTATTTGAAAAAACTTCAATGTCAACTAAAGTTTACAACAAAATTATTTTTTATAATCAAATATTATCTTGATACATGAACGCCTACATGCATAAATAAAGAATAAATGCATAGGAATACATAATCTTGTATATTTAAAAAAACATACGAGATATAAAATTACAAAACTCAGAAGAGAATGTAAAATGATTAGAATAATTTGCTCTACATTATTTATAATAATCACGAAATCACACGAATTACTTTTTATGTTATTAATTGTGTGTACAACATTAAATTTTATTTATTTTTTAATATTCTCAAGATATATCTTCTCATTCTTTATTTCGACTTATTTTCAAAAACTGAAAAATGTAAAAGGTATATTTTTGAAATTTGCAACTTAAACTTAAAAAATTCGATATTTTTTAAAAAGCATCATGATTACGACACATTGAAATATATTATAATATACAGGAGGTTCCAAATTTTTTTCCATATCATTTGTGGGTAGGTAGATTGGACAAACTGTAAAATCAAAAAGTTTGGAATATCCTGTATATTATAGTAGTATAAGTTTCAATATTATATGCAATTATAATAAATTTTGATGAAAATATTCTCGTTCATTTTCTCCTATTTAACGTGAAATGTTGTATACCCATTTGAAAACAACTCTTACAACCTTTTAGTTACAATCTGTACAATTTTTTAACAGCAGAATAAAGCTGATCATGTTTCTGTTTAAACTATTTATTTTATACAATAAAAAGCGATTTATATATGACCAAATCGACCAAATGTCGTAGATTTGAATATTTATTTTCATGGTAATTTATTCAGAAAATTCCAATCTACAATATCAGAATAATGCAAACATTTATATATTTAGTATGACAAATTAAATATTCAAGTTCTTTTTAATCACTTGAAAGCAATCTCCATAAATACGTCAAATTATTATATACTGATACTATTATATATATAGTATCAAGTATCAATAAATAAATATCAGACACACTTATAAATTTTATTTGTACAATTTTGGAAAAATAATGAAAGAGACAATAAGCTTTAAAATATACATAAAATTGAATAATTAAATATTAAATATTTTTTATTCGCGAAATTATTCTCGATTTTTGGGTACATAATGTATATTTATTTCTTACTGGTATAAATATACCTTTGTAAAATTCGATGATACAATTTTCTCTTTATTTATAAGCATTTTCCACTTATCTGTAAATTGATCTTGATACAAATGTACACACTGATAATATCATACATTACTCAAAATGTAAAATTAGTGAAATTTGATATATGTATTGAATGTAACAAATGTTATAACTTATGAATATTTTAATGTTTGTTATTGACATATATATGTGACATATACATGTACATATATATGTTACATAATTTTGAACATCCAAAAAATCATAAAAATGCAAATTTCTTTAGCAAAAATAATTCTACGTAATGAGAAAAAAATAAAAATGTACAAATTGAATTAAGAGCTGTTTAAAAATCAAGAAACAATGATTTCACATATAATTTCATCGTTAAAATTTTATCTTTACTGCGACTGATAGAATTTAAAGTAATTATACAATTTGCATGACTAAACGATTTTTCACATTAATCAATTCTTCTCTATGTTGTGATATAAATTGCATTTGGAAGTTAATGGCAAATACATACATTTTTCTAACTATCGTATTATTTAATAACGACAATTTTGTTTAACAGAATGTATATTCTGGTCGCCATTACATGTGGCTATATGTGAGATTTTATCTTACATATATATCTGTATACGCATTCTAGAATATAAGGGAATAGAGAAAAGATTTATTGCTAATCGCAAGACTTAAATCGAAGCGCATAAGATGATTTTATTGAGCTTGCAAGAAAAGAAATTTGTTATTTTATCTTACCATTTAATATCAATTATCGTGTAAGCGATTACATGCGTTTCTTATCAAATATCATCAGTGCACAGTTGCAGACATTAAATTGAATTTCACGAATTTCATATCTTCTTTTATTAAAAATTTTTAATGCATAAGCTAACAATATTAAACAAATACTACACAATTACATAAATAAAAAGTATTTACGAAAACGAATGCTTTCAAATAAATGAGCGCAACTATATATTATTGCATCTTGATTTTAATTTCGACAAAAAGACTGACATAATCGGAAAAATTGATTAATATAATTAAATAATTATATACATGTACATTATATATATTAATTATCTTTATTAACTATTATATATAATTATAATGAAGAATTCAATCAATTTTCTAATGACAATTTACATTTCATGAGAGCATTTTTGAACTACCTATGTGCACCTTGCACAACACAAGCAACAATCTGTTGCGTTTTTTAAGATTACAATATTTTGTTTATAAGACGACGAATGATATTTTTAAACAAGCGTTTAAAGACCAAGTTTAATCTGAGACTTTTTCGAGTGTCACATAAGGATATCTCTTTATTTGTATTTTGTATACGACATTCAAATAGAGGAAATAATTATGAATGTACGCAATATACGTAACTCGGATGCTTCTCATTCGAGATACTATACAAAGATAAATCTCATTAAGTTACGTACACGAATGTAAATTATTTTGTATAACGACACAATATAAATGTTGTGTGATATAAAGTGTGACATAGAATGAGTCCTTTTTCCTTATTGTTATTTCCCTTTTACATTTATAATTACATTTATTAGCATGTATTTAAGGATATACTAAGCAAAATAAATTTAACACGGCATAGAAACATTATTTTTTAAGGAGTGCATGCCTATAATGCCGCGTATATTGTACATAATAAAATTTTCTTTATAAATTTCAGAATACACAAAAGTCGCTGAACAGTATTATAAACCGATGCAATGAGTAATTCGTGATTCTTCTTTTATGCAATTTGAAATTCCTTGAAAGAAAGTGCTCCAATTTTCTAAATTCTAGTAACACCGAGTGTGCATTGACATGTGCATTTTATAAATAGACTGCGGATATTTATGCAAAATACTTAACTGAATATTAACGATCAGACAGTTTTAGTCGATCGTTAAAGAGTTATTACTTTATGCAAAATTTGCATTTTATGCAAAATATTCAGTTAAGTATTTTACATAAAATATTTTACATATTAAATATCGCAGTCTATTTATAAATATGTTTGAAAAATATAAAAAAACTTAGTATTATTATTAGATTGTTCGAAAAGTTCATAGAGACTTTTAAAAGATGGCAATGGTGAATTTTTCATTTTGAGTTTACATGTTTCATTTAATTATTATCTCGGATTAATGCTTAGCATTTCTGTCTTTCTCCTTCTCTCTTTTTCCTCTCCTCTTCCTCTATTTCTTCTCGCTTTCATTTCTAAATTCAGTAATTATTTTTTTGTTGACAGTTTATTTCTGGAAATGGTATTATACAAGGTATATGTTGTTTAAATTGCGGAGAAAAACTTTTTATTGCCGCTCGTATAAATATGTCAAGTTATATCAAATTTACAATGAGTTTTACATATTTTTTGGAAGATGATGCTTCAACGTAAATGTTATAATAAAATTTGTGCGAAGTATCGCTTATTCTATGCGATTTTTTGAGTGAAGTATCAAAAAAAATTTATGTTATTTACGGAAATAGTGCGAAAGTAAGCAAAATGTAACAGAACGTCGGCAAATTCAACCAGAAACAGCAGATCAATATCAACTTTTACTTCTGTTTTTTCGATAGAAATCGATTATATAATGATAGCAGGTTGTCAGCAGAAACCGAGCAATGTTTGCTCGCGTGCTTGCTTTGCTTGCGTGTGGGATAATCTAACGGCAGAAACCAAGCAAAGTGCAAATCCTATTCGATATCTGTCGTCAATCTGCTGACATATTTCTAACAACAGTTTGCAGACATCATCAGATATTACAGACTCTGTGAAACTTGTTGTCTTTTTTTCAGAAATTGGTAGCATACTTTGCTTAAAATCTTCTACAGACTTGGCTATCTAGAATCGTATAAAAATAACTTGCTTAATATATACATAGAGATTTTGAGTTAAAGACTGGAATTGTTCAAAGAGACAGCTGTTGATAATGAAATGAAGTTTCTTAATGTAAGACATAGCGTATAAATAACAAATTTCTTCTAACAAATAAGCATGCCGCTAGTATCTTATATATCCTTTTATTTCAAAAGACTATTGGAGTTATTATAATATAAAATTTTCTATAGAAGAATTAATTTTTTATCATAACTCATGTCTCTTCATTTTTAAAAACGAATATATGTTATAAATATACATTATTCCTAATTCTCATGTAAGACTGCATTCCGTTTCACATATGATGCATCATTTATTCTTGTTTAACATTCGGTGAATAACAAGGTTAAATAATGCATCATACGCATCATGCGTAAAACGGAACGCAATCTAAATTTTTTGCTTAGAGGAAGTGCTAAGAGGAATTCCCCGCTTATCGGCAGAATATTTTTGTATTCTGCCAAAACTAGACAGAAATGAATACGATGTTTATTATAAGAATATGAAAAATTGATTTACTAACTGATATGATTAATACATCGAACTGTCTAATTTATTAAATTGTTGAAATGCGTCATAAGCAGGTGTTTTTTTTTGTAGAGCAAGCGTGTTGAAATTATGTCAATCAGTAAATTAATTTTTCATATTATTACTTTGATAAAGTAGACAGAAATGAATATTTATAATGATAATGAGTATTATAACGAATTTTTTTCTACATTAACGACACTACTATGTTAATAATATATTAACAGATAATACATTGATATGACTCGAGCGCATCAAATTTTTTCTTTATTATTCGAAGAACATATAAAAGTCAACAAAAAATTAAAATGATATCAAATGACTTTATTTTGATGTTAAAATCAATAAGTTAAACTTTGTAAAAACCATCATTTTGACATCGAAGTACGCTATTTTGACTTTCTCTTGACTTATTTAGTGTGTTCCTTGAGTATAATTCAATTGATCACTTTAATTACTTTTAGTTCATCTTATATGTCTAAGAGTTAATCTATTAAGTTTTTTACAAATAATTTTTTTGAAGTCTTCTTGCATTCATTTTATATCCATATTTTATATCCATATTTTAACAATTAATTTTTGAATACTTATTCAAATTATTTATTAAGAAAATAAACATTGTTTATTTTAAGAAGACTATAATATTCGATATTTATTTGTATATTTAACGTATATTTATTTTTCTTTTAAAAAGAATTTTTTATAAAAAGAGATTATAATTAATTGCTTAAAATTTACAATCAAATAAAATCACATGTTTAATTCATTATATTATTAAACGACTATTATTAACGACTAAACTCAATGATAATTCGATTATAAATGCATTGCTTGTCATTTGTATGTATTATATTAAAAGTATTATCAAAGACATAAAATATGGACTTGCACTATTCGTATCTAAGGCTGCATTCCACATAACGCTCGCGAGCGTTATGTGGAATGCAGCATTTGTTTTTATTTAACATTTGATAAACAACAAGGATGGAATGATTCCACAAGCGTTATGAACGTTAAATAGAACATAGCCTAAATAATATATAAAATGTGATCAAAAATGAGAGAAAGAAAGCATAAAGAGATAGAGACTGGCCGTCTTCGCATTCTACTTCTTTCATTTTTGTCAATCAATTTTATACACATAGAATGGCATAGAGTCCATGCTCTATGTTTTTGAATATTCGCATTTAATTAAATATTTATTTATATTTTTAATTAATTTCACTTTATCACGCATTTTATATTGCTTTATATTAACATCTTCTATCTTATCGTCGGCATATGGCTTATATTTGCTTTAGGATCATTATGATAATTTATTATCCGATGCATGTATACTGACTAGAAATTATATTCTTATTTTTTCATCACGTGAGATAAACATTTTGAAAAAACAACATCTTTCTTTATGATAGTAATCTAATATTAATCACGATTGATCTATTGTTTTGGAATTTATCTCTTACAGAATAATTTTTATATATTATAAAATATATTTACATTTTTTGTAGTTTTATTAATGAGAAATATTGGAAATTTAAAAAGAAAATATATCTGATTATTCATAATGCTTTTTTTTGTTTTATGAGTGTGGAGTTTACCTTTCAATAAACTTCAGCTGACTGTCTTAGAGTCGATTGTTCCATCTTTAGATAAAAATTTTACTTGTAAGATAAATCTGATAACCGCGCATGTGGTTGGATAATCTTGCTATTTACCCAATAGATAAAATTTACCAAAAGATGGCCCTTACTTTCTTATTCTCTCATGCTTTCACTTTTTTGTTTATCTAGGTAAATTACTATATAGTTTATTAAAGATGGAACAACCGACTTTAAAAGAATGAGAGAATAAAATCTAATTAATATATATTGAAAAAATGAAGTAATGATGAAGAATACTTACGATACTTATTATTAAAGCACCTCCATGTAATATGGCTAACGTTCACCAGCATTAGTAGTAAATATCATGTATGCACATAACATACATAATAATTATTCATATTGAATGTAGGTCAATATTTAGCGAATGTATAGAAACTTGGCATATACATTGGCCATATTTATCGTTTTTGTAGACAGTTATTAAACTGATCTGGAATGCACTTTTCATTGCCAATTTTAAATTCCTTCGCCGCTGCGCCGTGGAGAAAAACGATTTCAATCAATCAATGAATTTGTAGCGAAAAATAGCGATCTTTCTTACCTTTAATAATACCTACGCTTCATAAAGCCTATACCTCTTTATAATATCACCATGTTAAATATGTCAGTAGTAGCACGAAATTTCATTAATTACAACTTGAATGAATTTACATGAAATTAAACCGATGCGCAAATCGCATATGTGGGATCGCGCATTTTGAACTTCTGTTATAACGCTTGATTTATTTGGATTGATTTATGTAAATGGTTAATGAACATGTGGCGTTGATCGTCAACAACGCAGGTGGTCAATGAGTACCAATGAATTTATCGGTCAGGTTCCTCTAGGTATAATGATGATTCTTGGTAAGAGTCATTCAGTGGAGATCGAGCAGTCGTGACGATCACACAACACGCAGGACCACGCACAACTTTCTTGGCGCTGTCTCTGTGATTGCTAAGTCAGGATTTTATAACGACGATAATTCGCGGTAGTAACTACGACCATGGTTAGGACATTCTTATTCATTTTGGCAATCTTGATCTGTGGTCAGACGACTTTCGGATATCCCAGTGTCACGTCATCGTCGTTACAACAGCACATGCAAAACTTCTGGCAACATGAATCGTATTGGCAAATACGACGAAAACTATTGTTGAATGAAAAGCAAGAGTCCCTAGGCGGTGATCTGGAACTTAGTCCCATCGAAGCCAAGGCCAATGATGTTCTAATGAAGGCAAAAAAACGAGAAATCTACGACGGTTCGATCCTTTCACTTACAATCATTAGTTCGCGAACGAGATCAGTTCGCGACTGACCACCGCGTTTATCCGCGTTTGTCCACGATTAAATAAATATTCAAAGAAAAGATTAATATTTAAAAATTATTTTAGATTCTTTTTTTCAAATGAAATCCGTCATTTTGAAATAAATTTTGCAACATGAAAATTCAAAAGAATTTTCATTTAATGTATATATGTATAACATCATCTTCATTGTATTAAATCTTTCACGAAACGAATCCTCGCTTATATATCTAAAATTTTTCTTTTTAAGAAATTTAATGTTAGCATACTTATGTTATCTGACTCCAATAAACTGATCCTTTAAATTTACATTGAGAAACATGTTTTCCTGAGCGAGTTGTCATATTATAAATTAATGATTTATCAACTGCATCAACGATTGTGCACAACTACTATTACTATATGAACTAAATGTGAGAATATCCGTTTTTACATTAGACATGACAAATAATTTGTCAAATGTGATGCTCAATGACATAATGTTTACCAAAAAAGAATATTTTATATATTGAACATTTTTTAACAAAAACACAGTTAATAGAATATAACAGTAAACTATTACACTCTTGTTGTTCATTAATATTAGACAAGGATAAAATGAATCTCTGTGTGTAGTATTAATTATGTCTTTTATTAGAAAATCCATTAAAAAGAAAATCAATACTAAAACTTGGCTTATAAAAGCGTAGTGAAAAAATGAATATTAACGAGGACTTCAAAGTTTGATCTTGTATAATTCTAATATTTTTCTTGTTTGATTTACAATACTGGAATTCTCATATTTCTACAGGTTTTATAACCGGTAATACCTTTTTGCCGTCGTTTAACTTTATGGAAGTGATATCGAAGATTGAGAAGTCTGAGGTGTTTAAGATTCTGCACGATATGCCTAAAGGTGCTGTTCTCCACGCTCACGAATCTGCCATGGCCTCGTTCGACTACCGGTTTAACAATTTGACTTATCGCAAGAACCTATACGTGTGCAATAAGAATGGCTCTGTGAATCTCCAATTTCTTAAGGAACCTAACAATGATTGCCACTGGGAATTATTGAGCAATGTACGAAAAAATCCGGCCCGGGCCAAAAATATTAATGAAAAGATCAAGCGATCCATGACCATGATTACGAAAAATCCGAAAATCAAATACGATACCGTCAACAAGGCATGGGAGAAATTCAATAGTATCTTTGGCTCATTAGGTTATTTATCACATCGACCGGCATATGAGGATCTCTTTTATCGTAATCTGCAGGAACTTTATGAGGACAACGTGATGTACGCGGAAATTCGAACGACATTATCAACATTGTATGATACCTATGATGGCAAGTCATACGAAGCGTTGGAAAAAGCACAACTCCAGAAAGATGTTGTTGATAGGTAAGATACTTCCTTTTTTAAATTATTTCTCTAATTTCAGATAAGCATAATAAGTAAGTGACATAAATGTAGCAATTAAACATGACATCACAACATTTCCTATTTTGAAACTAACAACTTCTTGAGAAGTTTCTTGGAAGAAGTTTTATTAGTTATTCTAATATTCGGCGGCTGTGCCGAGAAATAATACAATGGAATAACATAATAATGGATGTGACAGGTTTATGAAGGATCATCCCGATTTCATCGGCGTTAAAATTATATACGCGCCAAATCGTGCTGTTGATCAGAATAAATTCGACTACTACCTGAAAACATTGACGAAGTTAAAGCAACACTTACCAGACTTTTTAGCTGGCTTCGACTTGGTCGGCCAGGAAGATAAAGGGAAACCCCTCACCGAATTTGCAGACAAATTGAAAAGCGTTGATCCGAGCATTCCATTCTTCTTCCACGCCGGCGAGACCAACTGGAACGGGGAATCTACCGATTTGAATCTCTTCGATGCTATCTTGCTCAACACCAAACGCATTGGCCATGGGTAAATAAAGCAAATACTTAAAAAAGTAAAAAAAGTAAAAATTAAAAGATCCGAACTAATAAAGATAAATTTAAGAAGTCAAATACAGAAAGTAATTTACTCATTTAGAATTATTTTGAAATATTTTTTACTTTCACACCTTATCTATAGGTGTGCGTGCGTGCGTGTGCGTGCGTGCGCGCGCGCGCGCGCGCGTGTGGTGTGTGTGTGTGTGTGTGTGTATATATATATATATATGGAAATGATTCTGCATCGATGCATGCTTCGCATTGACGTCGCATGAATTGTCGAAGACGTTCAAAAATTCTCGGAGTATTTCACATTTTTTTCACACACAGCGATAATACGAAGGAAATTATTTCCAGCAATTTCTTTAATAAAAATGTAAATATAAGTATAAAATAAAAAATAGATATAAGTATAAAATAAAATATAAGTATAAGATAAAAAAATAACTTGGAAAGGAAGCCTTTCCGAACTCATGTTTATATGACTTTTTTTCACTCTTATGAGTGAAAAATGAGTGGAATATACTCTTAAAGTTTGACCAATTATTTCTGAAACACCCTATATATATATATAAATTTTTATTACATAATTGTAATAAAATGTAAAATGAATTATGATATATCAAACATTTATTTAAAATATTCCAGCCTAATTAATATAGCAAATTGGTTAATATAGCAATTGGTTTTAAACATCGACAATATTTCTCTATGTAGATACGCATTAACAAAGCACCCGCTCCTATGGAAGTTCGCGCAGCAGTCAAATATAGCGGTAGAAGTCTGTCCTATCTCAAACCAGGTTCTTGGTCTTGTTGAGGACATGCGGAATCACCCTGCGGCTAGTTTGTTCGCAAAAGGATCGCCAGTGGTAGTCTCCAACGATGATCCCGGCTTCTGGGGTGCCAAGGGACTGACCTACGATTTTTACGAAGCCTTTATGGGTATTATGAGTGCTAATTCAGATCTCAGAAGTCTCAAGCAATTGGCAATGAATTCGTTGATCTATAGCAGCATGAACAATGAAGAGAAAAAGGAAGCGTTGAGTCAATGGCAAGTGAAGTGGGACGCCTACATATTTGAATTAGCAAAATCAGCCTGATGACGACGAATCAAAACAACAGATACGAAAACTTTTTTTTTATGTTGATGTATAAACAAAAATAAAAGAACATTTTTAACAAAACAACAGGTGCCATATAATTCGGCAATATATCAGAATATTTAGAAACAATATTTTAAATGAAATTGTGTATTAACATTATGGAATTGTTATCTAGAATTATCATCTAAGAATTTTATATATGAAATTTATGTATGAATTATTATATACCTTATCATATTTTTTAACAATGTATCTTAACGATGCATTGCATGGAAATGTTTATAATGTGCTTAAATAGATTATATTTATTGTGAAAAAAGTATTATTATTAGATAATAGTAAATGGAAAAAATACCGCACCGTTATGTTTTGTATAAGAAAATATAAAAAATGCAGAGCAAAATAAATATTATTTTTTCATTACATATTTAACGAGATAATTGATCAGTTTGATCCTTGCTGTAGGAGATTGTAAGCCGAGTAAGAAGTCCTGCAAATCTACGGAAATAAGATATTGCATCACTGTGAAACATTTAAAAGATATTTATTTATATTTATGTTTATATTTATGTAATTTATGGAATTGGCTTCTATCTTAATTGAAAACAAAAATAATTGTCGCAATCATTTTTGTATCTCATAAATCTCAATACATTAGTGTATAATACTTGGCGTTCACAACTTGGCGCGAGAATTATTTTGTTCTTATTTGATAAATAACATAAATGAAGTAATTCCAGCGTTGCGAGCATCAAGTAGAACACATAATATACATCCATAATATACATAAAATATATGTTTCATTTACTTACCCAAGTAAAAGTATTAAGAGATAACGCAAATATCCTATGATAAGAGAATCCCATGATAAGAGATCTTATATTTGTTCATGTGGAGATATTAACTCTATTCTTTATGAGATAATGTTCGAACAATCGTAAACTGTTTTTTTACTCTGGTGAAAATTTTTCTCAGAATTTTTCATATAATTTTTTAGAATTTCTATATAATTTTTCAGAATTTCTCTATAATTTTATAACTTTCTCACATTTTTTATACAAATTGGAACATTTCTTAGAAAATCTACATCTTTTCTCAGAATTTTTCATGTATGTTAATTATGAAATATCGTAAGATTTTTAAGATTTTTTTTATAAGTATAATTTCTGATGAAATGTTACAAAATCTAAAAAATCTAAAATATTTAAAATACTTTTTAAAAATTATGGGATGAGAAATTTCAGAATATTTCAAAATTCACTTGTTCTGAGAGAATGAAAAATTCTGAGAGAAGAGATGTAAACTTTCTGAACATTTCTGAGTATTTCTGAAAAATGTTCCAATTTATATAAAAATTATGAGAAAAATTTTAACCAAGAAATTGAATCATAATTTTATTTATAATATACTTTTCGCAGAGGCATGTTTAGCGAACATTAACACGTGCATAACACATTGGGCAAATCCGTAGAGACAGCTGAAGCTTTAAGATTTAATGAATTATATTTGAATATAGTACAAATGTGAAATTGCTTCCTGAATATTGGCTGCCCAAGCAGAATAATAAGTCGTTATGATATCAAAATGATGTCAAAATGATTCCAAAATGATCATTAAAAGTTTTTCAATCATTTTCGAATCATTTTCGAAATGTCATTTTGACATTATCGTGATTTACTGTTCTGCTTGGATGCGTCTTTATAAAAATTATCTTCCTGTACTTCTATTGACACATATCTACAATTTTTTATTGTCTTCGTTCTTGTTTCAGTTGATCTATAGATACAAATATGTATAGGGGAAGCCCAGGAAGCGCGGACACTGTTAAGGTTAAGAAAAAAAATGATATATTAAAATTGAGATCAGAAACCATTTTTATTTTCATAAATCTCTTAAAGGACTTAACTTTGAAATAAAATTAAAAAAAAATTAAAATTCTTGAACATTAATATGTCGTTAAAATATGTAGTTAAAATATTAATGTAGTTATATATTAAAGAAAGAGAAATCATCCACTTTACCCGACCTCCCTGGGCAAAGCGAATGGATCATTCGAGCAATGCAAATGCAATTTAAAAAATTAGGATTAGTCTTGGCAATCGTTATAAAAGTAGCTACCAAATTCTCTATATGTAGTGCAGCCTTCATGGACCCATTTGATGCAATGACTGCACTGAATCAGTTAACAAATCATTATACTACATTGTGGCAAAAAATAAACAAAAATGAA
This sequence comes from Atta cephalotes, assembly GCF_000143395.1. NCBI lineage: Eukaryota > Metazoa > Arthropoda > Insecta > Hymenoptera > Formicidae > Atta > Atta cephalotes. The sequence goes on along the minus strand of NW_012130107.1, from coordinate 1,774,750 downwards.
ATGTAAACAAACATGTGCCTTTCGTACACTCGAAAGATTGTTTGTCCCTCCGTATTCTCAGTATTTTCATTGTAATTATATATCGAGAAAAGAAGATAGATCATCCGCTTTGCCCAAGGGAGGACCTACCTGACGCGAATTTGGAAAGATTAGAATAAGTTGAAACACCAAGTAAAAAATTTAACCTCGAATACATGTTTAAAGACACAGAATTCTAAAAAATAAAAAATCGTTCACACTGATTAGGGAACAATTATAGATAATAATTAAGCTAAGGAAAAATCGCAAGAAAACACTCCATTTTCTATAATGTCCATTAAATAGAAACGAACGCAATCATATATCGTTTCGTTATTTTCATGGCGTCGCTGGTCGATCATTCCTTCAATTGCTAGAGACTAACAATTTCAGATAGGTAAGCGAAAATAAAAAGTATTTGCTTTACCCAAAGCGTCCATTTTGCCCGAGCTTCTCCTACTTCTGAAGTGGCAAAATTGTTTTTGCACGCGAACATCCAACTCTTTTTGCACGTTTCTGATTCTTTATTTTTTATTTCTTGCTTTTTACCTTTTAACTTTATCCTTCTTTACAACTATTTTATCAATAATCGTACTTCTTGTTACATATTTCTTGTCTCTTTCGAAGCTGGTCAACTTTTATCTTCAGAAAGTGAAAGAAAAAATAGGATAAGAAGCAAAAAGGCAATAAATAACAAGTGATAAAAAGTTAGTAATAGGTGAGCATATTGTAGATTAGATTTAAAACTTTCCAAACTTTCTATTGTCCATGTGAATGCATCTTTAAAAAGGCTAAATTTTCATATATCATTTACAACGATACTCGCGCTTATATACCTTTAATTCAAGCTCGTTTCCGTACCAGCAATAATAAAATAATTGAAGCAACATGCCGCTCAGATACAGGAACATTGAAAGAAATTCAAAGCTGAGTAATTTCTTCTGCAAGAATTAAATGTACGTTACATTGTCGAAAATACGTAAAATGTGATTTTTGCAATACCTTTGATATTAAGAAGATACTAGTACACACAATGAGCAGACTAAAGAAGAAGAATATCATTATTGTCCATATGAACAATTCTCGTATTTTCTTTACGAGATTACTCACGAGCAAGTGATGTTTGACACATTCCACAATCGATGCGCTTGTTTCTCGATTTTGTCCGGAAGAAATATAACTGGGGTTCTTGAAACTGTCTGTCAATCGGCAGCACATCAGCTCGATCTGCGCACAAACTTGAATTGTGAAGCCGTAAACGAGACAGTCAAAGGTAACATTAAGCATTATTCCGTAGAATAGGGTCAAAAATTGCTGCAAATACGTAGCTAGATATAGAAGAGGATTTGACATGGAATATGGGATGTATGTCTTCAACGGCAAGACGCGCTCGCCTCCCTTGAGTAATCCTAGAGCTGGACCATGAAGCCAAATCCAGTCATATACGATATCATCATGAACAATATGCTGCTCCATTTAGCTGTTAAATATTTTGATTTCCAGTAAACATCAGTTGAAGATAATATTCAATTAATCTTCTATCTTTTGTTTCTGACGATTAGGAAGAAATTAAGAATGCGTGTACATTATTGACTCACAATTAATTTTAATTGTTTAATTTTTTTAATTTAAATTCTATTTGCATATTTTTACAATCCAATACATTTAATAATTTCACATTAAATGAAAAAGAAGTAAAAATGCTAAAACATAATGTTTTAACAGAATTTTACATTTACTACGTTTTTTCACATTTACCATTTTTACACATTTGTTAAAATTACATAACATTTAATTAAGTGAATATTTAAACAGGTGATTATTTACTATCACTTTTAATTGTCATTAATGATATTTGATATATATATTTTATGATACAAAATAATTACGTAAAGCAATATGCATACAACATATGTATCTACGAATTACTCGAGTACCTCTACGACTGTGCTGTTCTATTATCAGCTTTTCCGTGGAATTCCTAGGCTGGCACATTTTTACACATAGGGAATCCAACAAATCCGATAGTTCGCTCTCTCGCAGCAAAAACTTCACGCAAAGTGTTAAGAAAGTCAGTCCCAGGAAAAGTCCTTCGGTCAACTCTTGAACGTGGTCGCGCGTGCGAATCACTTCTATCACATCGAATATCGTAAACTCATATATCAAGAGAAAAATTGCGTACCTGCATCCACAGTTTTAAATAATTGATGAATGAACTGACAAGGAAGAGAAAAGTTCAAAAGCAAAATTTATAAACCAACAAGAAACGTTTTGTATATCACACAATTTTTGTATGATATATTAATTATATTAATATATCACACTATATGATATATTAATTTTAATATAATGCTTCATATGACATACCTGTAACAAAAGCGCAAAAACCTGACGCATATATTGTCGTCTTTGCGCTCTTTCCATACGCCGCAAAAACGCAGAGCTTTAAAGTTTATTGGTAGAATGTCCATATCATCATATTATTTTCGCGTAATTGTCGAGACCTTATTCTTGTCCCGTTTCAATCGCAAAATTTCTTCGTTTTTTAATATTGTATAAATTTGATTCTCTTCTTTTATCGGGTAAAATTTCCGATGACGTTCCATCATTACGAACTACATTAGTAATGTCATATGTTGTCAACCGCACGTTAAATTTTAATATGATCGAGTCATTTCTCTCATCGGAGCCTTTCTTCAATATCGCATATGTTTCGTTCATTGAAGAATATAAATCGTTTTTATATAGTATGCTTTTAATATAAGATTATTGCATGTCTTGCAAAATAAGAATTTGTTAAATAACTCTTCTGCTATGCAATATTAAATATCTATAGGCAAACAGAGGCAAAGAAAATAATAAACCGGAAAGAGATATAGACTAGCGCTACATAAATAACATACTGCATAGTCTGAAAGTAGAGAAGGTAAGAAGTTTTTACTGTTCTCATTGATTAAAATATCTGTTAGGATTGAGTTTGAAAACTGAAATTTAATTTTGACGCGCAGTTTGCAGAATTGAAAATATAAACACATCACAAAATAATTTAAGCACCAAAAATCCAGTTTAACTGTTTAGGACTCTGCATCTTATTTTTTTTAGCATAAAAAATAATTATATAAAAATGTGATATAAAGTTTTTCAGGATTTTTTCAAAAAGTACTATATTACATGTTATATTACTTGCATCTCTTATATCTTATATAAAATATAGAATATACATACAAAATATACATACATTTTAATTTTTTACAATATACGTGATGTATTTTAATCAAAGTTTGCTGTAGAAGAACTTAAAAACTGATTAAAATTTAAAAATTTTGGAGAAAACAAAAGTATATTTACATTATTATAATATTAAATATTTTACATAATTTCTTTTTATATTAATTAATCAGTTTGAATTTCAATTTAATTTTTATCAATATGCATATTTAGATTGCTGCAACGACATGTTATAAATTCGACATATTTTGTAATATTGACATCAGTTTTATAAGCTAACTTTACAAACCGTGTGAATATATTTGTTTATCAATTTTACACCCATATATTCATAGATAACGCAAATATTCCACAATAATAAAAGTAATTCCTTTTTAATTCCTGTCATAACGAACTTCAAAAACTTGCTCTTTTACAATGTTTAATCATTAAAATAAATATTATTTGCAATATCCTTGTGTACTTGTCCAAAGTGAATCGCATTTATATACTTTGGCCTAATATTTTTTAATCAGCAACAGCTAGAACAACTTGATTCGCGAAACAGAATTCGTCAAAGGAAATGTTAAACGTTATTGTATAAAACAGCTGCAATTTGTTGCAAGTATATCATTACATATTATATGGAAATGTTTTCAGGATGAAACAGAGAATGTATGATTTCGTGGGTAAATTCTATTTTCATAATTCTATTTACATAATTCTAACAACGGCAATTTAAAATCAATCTAAATACATCTGACAACTCAATACATCTAAAAACTTATTTAATATCAAATGCATCTAATGTAAATAAAGCAAATACTCTGAAAAAAGAAAATTAAGAGATCTGGATTAGAATATATTAATAAAAAATAATTAAGAGATTCATAAAACAATTTATTTATCCAAAATTATGTAAAACGCCTTAATTAAATTTTTATTACAAAGTTTTGTAAAATTGTAGCACTATAAAATAAAACATTTATTTAGAATATTCCAATTAATATAGCAAATTAATTTCAAACAATAATCGTGATAATGAAATATCCACTTCTATGAAAGTTCGCACATTTAAATATCATGATAAATATGTGTCTCCTGTCTCAAATTAAATTCTCGATAGTGATTCAATTTAATTCGTGATTACTAGAGTAATTTTAATTGCGTTTATAGTCCGGAAAAACATTCGGTGCGCTTTGAAAAGATTACAATATAGTATATATGCAAGTACAGAAAATAGAATTTACCCACGAAATCATACATTCTCTGTTTCATCCTGAAAACATTTCCATATAATATGTAATGATATACTTGCAACAAATTGCAGCTGTTTTATACAATAACGTTTAACATTTCCTTTGACGAATTCTGTTTCGCGAATCAAGTTGTTCTAGCTGTTGCTGATTAAAAAATATTAGGCCAAAGTATATAAATGCGATTCACTTTGGACAAGTACACAAGGATATTGCAAGTACATATATAGTATATATTAATAATTCAAAATTGAATTATTTAAAGCAATGAAGATCCAGCTTCGACTGTAAAAAGCATTTAAAATTTCTAGTATTGATTGTGTTCTCACATATACGATCTAAAATAAAGATTCTTAATATTCTCAAAAGGATATGCAGATTCATCTTGCGGCCAATTTATTCGAATTAGAATGACTAGTAGTAATGACTGGTAATCTCCTATGATTAACCTAGACTCTGAGACTTAAGAAATTAATCTACTTTTACGAGGCCTTTACGAGGCTTTTATGGAAATGATGAACATCAATTCAGATTGTCAGATGTCTCAAGCAACTGGCGATGAATTTGCTGGCCTAGCAGCAGAAAAGAGGAAAGCACTGTTCAAATCAAATAAACGTCTTCGTACCAAAGTAGTCCAACTATTTAGTTAAATGATGACAGATCGGAAATACAATCATAGAAGACGAGCAAAGTGCTTTCTCACGTTATTAATATAAAAATCTCTTCTCGTTATTAATAAAAATAAAATTATATTTTTAAAAGAATAACAGAATGATACCATATTATCCGAAAATATTATAATAATAATAATAATAATAATAATAATAATAAATCACGTTCTTTTAAATCTAATTTAGAATATTCTTGTATTCTTTTATATTTTTAGTGAAAATACATCAAAAATGTATGTCAATTTTAAGGAATTACATTTAACCAAATAACATTTTTATTAAAATTATATATACATGCTTCATTATACTATCTCATCATTTTTTTATGCAATGATCGCATAAAAAATCCGTGAAAATCTTGTTATTGTAATATATTCTTTGAAATCTTAAATTCTTTAAAAAAATATTACGCCATATGTTATGTTTTGAACAATAAGAACTGCACAGCAAAATAAATATTTTTTTACTTCTACATAATCCAACAGTTGATTAATTTGATGCTCCTTGCAAGAGATTGTATGCTGAGTAAGAAGTTCTACAAATCTACAAAAATAAGATATTACATCACTGCGAAATGTCTAAGAGACATTTATATTCATGTTATTTATATTCATGTCAATCTGCGCAATTATGTTTCTGTCTTATTTGATAATTGCGCAGATAATTGTTATACTGTAATATTTGCAATAATTATTATATTGTACAAATCTCACAGTACACATAATATACTTACATACTTTACTTACCCAAGCAAAAGTATTAAGAGATAATGTAAATACTCCGTGATAGGAAAACATTATTCCTTTTTGACTGCTTATCATAATTAGCATCAATGATCTGCGTTCTTGCGGTGTCGCCATAGTCCAGTTGCAGGAATAAACAGTGGTCGCAATGCTTTTACTCTACGAAAAAAAAGTGCAATTAATTGATCATATAATCATATAATATTTTTTCGTACGGAGATATTAATTATTACGGAGATATTATTTCTACAGCCGGATAAACAATATCGCAAACTGTTTCTTTGAACTATATATAATACTCTTCTCAAACTTTTTATTTTTTATCTTTAAAAATGTTAGGCTTTTACACATATCATTTTCAACGTTACGCTTATTTACCTTCAACTCAAGTTCGTTTCCGTACCAACAGTAATAAAACAGTTGAAGCAGTATACCGCTCAGATATAGGAACATTGAAAGAAACTCAAAGCTGAGTAGTTTCTTCTGCAAGAAATAAATGTACGTCGTATCGTTGAAGATACATAAAATGTCTCTTTGGTGATACCTTTGATATTAGGAAGATACTGGTACATACGATGAGCAGACTGAAGAAGAAGAATATCATTACTGTCCATATGAATAATTCACGTATTTTCTTTACCAGATTGCTCACAAGCAAGTGATGTTTGACACATTCCACGATCAAGGCGTTTGTTTCCGGCTTTCGTCCGGAAGAAATACCGCCAATATTCTTCAAACTATCTGTCAAGCGGGAGCACATCAGATCGATTTGTGCGCAGACTTGAATTGTAAAACCATAAACGAGACAATCGAAATTAACGTTAAGCATTATTGCGTAGAATACCGCCAAAAATTGCTGCAGATACGTAACTAAATATGGAAGTAGATTTGACACGGAATATGGAATGTATGTCTTCAAAGGTAACACGCGCTTGCCTTCCTTGAGTAATCCTAAAGCTGGCGTGATAATGAAGCCTAACCCAGTCACGTACGATATCATCAAGAACGACATGGTACTCCACTTAGCTGTTAGAAACATTTGACAATAAAATTTTACGTTCACTACTGTTGTCAAAGTTATATTTAATTTATAATATAACTATTTAATTTATAATATTTAATTTATATTATTTAATTAACTATTAGCAATTAATTCATTAACTATAAGCAATTAATCAGTTTAAAGATATTTATCGTATAAAAAAAACTCAATGGTCAATGCTGTTAACAAGAAATAATGCATTTAAATAGATGATGATTTATTCTTGATTGCCTTGACCATTAATAATCTTTGATATATTTATATTTTATAATATGTAACGTTTATATAAAGCAATATTCATACATATGTATCTATATACATAATATGTATAATTATTCCAATACCTCTGCGGCTATGCTCTTCTATTATTAGCTTTTCTATGGAATTTCTTGGCTGGCATCTTTTTACGCGTAGGCAATTCAATAAATCCGACAGCTCGTTCCCTCGTAACAAAAAATTCGCGTACTTAACACACAGTGTTAAGAAAGTTAATCCCATAAAGAGTCCTTCGGTCAATTCTTGAATGTGATCGCGCGTACGAATTACCTCTATCACATCGAGTACCGTAAATTCATATATCAAAAGAAAAATCGCATACCTATACAGATATCCACCGTTTTAAATAATATGAATAAATTATCAATGAATAAATTAACGAGAAGAAAAGCCTTATTGGCATAACAAAATTCACAAATCGATACAGGAAATGCTTTATACATACACACGTATTATTTTTATTATATATTTTAGTACAACTGTGTGTATGACAAACCTGTAACAAAGGCGCAAAAAACCAACGCACATATTATTGTCTTCCCGTTCTTTCCATGCGCCACAAAAACGCAAAGCCTTAAAGTTTACTGGTAGAATGTCCATATCGTCACGTATTATTCTTACGTAATTGCCGACCTTATTCTTGTCCCGTTTCAGTCGTCATGAAATTTTCTTTGTCTTTTTAATATTGTATTGAGTTCGTTTTTCTCTCTATATCATGTAATAAAATTTCCGACAACATTCCATCAATATGAGCTACATTAGTAATGCAGTACAATATTGTCAAACGCACGTTAAATTTTAATTCGATCGAATTGCCTTGGTCTGTTATCAGAGCCTTTTTCTAACATTGCATATGTTTTATTCACCGTAGAAAAGAAACTATTTTTAAATAATATGTTTTAACGTAAGACCTTTGTATCTCGTAAAATAAGAATTTGTTGAGCAACTCTTCTGTTGTGCAATATTAAGTATCTGCGGGAAAATATAGGTACAAAAAGTAGCAATGAACTGGTGAAAGATATAGACTAGTGCTACGTAACTGATAACTGTACAGCCTGAAAGTGAAAAAGTAAAAAGTTTTTCATAAACTACCCAATTATATAACTGCAAATAGATTAAAATTGATTAACGAATTTAATTATTGTAGTGCATGTGCATCTTATTCTTTTCAGTGAAATAAGTAAAAAATTAAAAAATTATTAAAAAATTATTAAAACTTAACATAAAGTTGAAATTTTTTAGATAATATGATATTATATTTTTATGCCATAAAATATAGAATTATACTTTTACATAGATTTTAATTTTTTGTAATACACACGATGTGTCTATTAATTTGACATTTACTGTAAAAGAATTAAAAAATTTTTTTTAAGTCTAAAAAAAATCTAAAAAATGAAATTAAATTTTAACACTATTAATTCTTAATATACATCTTTAAGTCATTATATCCTCGGATTTCTTTTTTTTTATATACTATAAGAGCAGTAATTGATTGCTCTAGTATTACTGTTATATAAAAGATAATAAAAACCACATATCTACGTATTTTAACAAGCAGAATATTATTCTGTATGAAATATAGTTCATTAAAAAATAATTAATAGTTTACAGACGATTCTATTTTAAAGGGCTTTCATGTATATATACATATCTAAAATATACGATTATAAGAAAATACGTAATTTTATACAATCTGTAATTCTTTTTATAATTTCAGTCTAATCACATCGACGTCTGTTGTAAGACATTAAAAGTAGAATAAGACGTTTTTAAAATCTGCAAAGGCAAGTATTGTTGACTATTATTTTGTTACTGCTATTAGAACATATAAAGTGAATCATCGTCGCCATTTACCCAAGTGAAAGTGTCGAGAGCCAAACTGAAAATTCCGTAGTAAGACAGCTTTAATCCCTTTTGACTAATGGTCATTACGAACAACAGACTTTTGCGATCTCGCGTTGTGGCTATCGTCCAATTGCTCGAATAAATAGCATCGCCAATGCCTTTGCTCTACATATATACACGACAAAAGATATTTTCACCGTTTAATAATAAGCATTTAAAATAATCTATAATTTTCTAATTATAAGTAATTTATAATTCAAAATTATAAATAAATACTACAAGATTAGAACGTGATCTATGAATTTATGAACATACGTAATTCATATTATATATTTTATATATATATATATATATATATATATATCATCCAGATCATAAATATCCGTTATAAATTAAAAATTAAAATCGGCTTTAATTTACTTTATTACTTGTCATTTATAATTACCTTTAATTGCAGCTCGTTTCCGTACCAGCAATAAAAGAATACTTGAAACAGCATACAGCCGAGGTACAATGTCAATGACAAAAATCCAACGCTGAGAAGACTCTTCTGCAAGTAAAATTGCAAGTAAATTCAGTATGTTTGTGAAATACCGCTATACGCATTGTAAATTAGATATTTAATTTAGTAGTGACACTTTTTTATCGACGATTTTTTTATCTGCTGTATAAAAAAATATTAAAATAATATTAGAAAAATTTCAGCGGCACCGATTGAATTGTAAGGAATTAATCGTAAGGATCATTGTTTCAGTTTACGCGACCTTGGACATTTGAAAAATACTGGTGCACAGAGTCACCATGCTGAAAATGAATAAAATCATCACAGTCCACACAAACAACGACTGTATCCTGCGCACGATCTCATGTACGTATAACTGATGTCTCACGCACTCGCTGATCATCGTGCCTTTGTCCATATCGATTTGATACTGCTTCGGGTGATCCTTGTAAATCTTGGACAGACGATAACACAGCAGCTCGATTTGTCCACAGACGTGAAGGGTGAAACCGTAGACGAGGGAGTCGAACGAGACATTGAGTAGTACCCCATAAAATATTGCGCCTACGTGTTGAAGGTAAGTCGCCAAATATGGATATAAACCAGATATCGAGTACGGTAGATATGTCTTAAACGGCAAAGGTCTGTCAGTATTTTGGGGTCCAACGATGGGAGCGAGTATAAGAGCTATACAAGTTGCTTGAGATATACTCATGAAAGTCCTGACACACCATTTAGCTGAGGAAAACATAAATATTAAAAACATATATTTTCAAATTTATATATATATTTTCAGACTAAAAGTATATCATAGAATGAGAGAGATGAGAGTATCAAATATAAAGTTAGTAAGAGTAAAAATAAAAGTTACATTCTGATATAATATTAAACTGATAATATTAAACTGATATAATACTAAACAATATTCATTTTAAATTTAATTAACTTTGGTATATTTTTTTATAAAGATTTATCGACGTTTGTTATTATTCAAATCTTAATATAATTGCATTATTATAGTAAAATATATTATAAATAACTTTAACTTTAAAGGAATATTGAAATTCATTATTCGCAATAATTTCATTAGAACTACTGGCTAAATACCTTTGCGATCGTACTTAATAAGGATCATCCTTTCTTCGGAATTCCTTGGCTGACATGTTTCTCTTCGAAAACAGTCTAACAACATGGATACTTCGTTTTGTCGAACTAAGAAATTCCCATATTTAAAGCATAAAGCTACATAAGTTAACGCTAAGAAAAGTCCTTCAGTTATACCTTCGATATCATCATGTGTTCTTATAAGCTCAATTACTTCTGATATCGTAAATTCATATATTAAAATAACAATGGCATACCTATCAAAATTTTAGTATGTTTTAAAATCTTAACAATTTTAATTGCATCTTAAGTAGAAATATCTAATAATGTCTGATCGTGAAATACTTCTTTAATTAAAACAAAATTTAGTTAAAATCTTAGAAGGTTAAAAAATAAATTGACGGAACCTAAATTAACAACAAATTTAATAAATAAATAAACAAAAATTAAATGGAAACGGATTTTCTATGTACAATCTGATTATGTAATTAAATTAGTTCTTTTTCATACTCAACAATAAAGCTATATATGTAGTCACTGATACATGATTTAAAAAATCACATTAACAAATTAATTTTTCAAGAAAAGAGAAGAAAAAAGAAAAATTAGTTGTAGTTGATGCAAACACAGATATAAAATATAATATAAATTTATTATATATTCATATTATTATATATTCATAATAGGAACAAGATGTAGAAAAAGTATTATTGTACCTGTAGCAGAAACTTAAAAAACGAATAAAAAGATCATTATTATCTTTCTTTTCGCTCCATGCACCACAGAACCAGAGAACTCGGAAATTCAATGGCAATATATCCATAATTCCGGAACGATCACTATAGATAGTCTCCCTTTTGTTGTGCCTTACTATGCTTTGAAAATATTAAGTTTGTAGAGAAAAATATAACGAGACTTTCCATATATTGTCAACGTCCGTTCTCGTAAATTAATAATAATATGGCTGGAACGTTCTATAAGCGTTCGAAATGTTCTAAACATTCTTTAACATTTAATGACCAACAGAATTAGCTGATTTTCTTTCTTCGCTACGTTTTCTTTTCGTCTCTGTATTCATTTTCATATAATCATGAGACGTCTGCGATAACATAACTGGTCATTATTTTTTAAATTATAAACTTGTGTAGCGTATGCAGTATCGAATATATAAAGGGATACTGAGAGTGAGGGAGATTAAAGTATTATTACTATTGATGTGCATGAAAGAAGTTCTTTTGCATCGCTTGTCTGTCAGAAAAACTAACTAAAAATTTTGTAAAGAGAATATAATAAATCGTGAATTTGCAGAAGCGCACAAAATAAACTGCAAGTATGTTTTTGGATTCGTACATTGTTTTGAATTACTCCGCAAAAAAATAATTAACAAGAAGTTTTATTTTTATCATAAGAATTTTATTTTTATTATAAAATACATAGAGAAAAGATTGAAAAATAATTTATTTAAGATGAATTTTCCTTTATTAGATATAAAAATATCTATAAATTCTAGAGATACACGTATAGTAGATACGAAAATAAGTTTTATGTTAATTTGATTAGAATGATAAGTACAGTTATTAAAGAATAGATACGAAGATATTAAATCGTAGCTTGCTGCAGCAAGTTGAAAGAAGAATAGGATGTTTTTAAAATCTGTACAGAAACAAAGAAGAAAAATTTAAACTGTTTGTATACAACATACAATTTTATATTATACATCACGTATTTAAGAAATTATATATATATATATATATATTGAAAAAAATGTTCTGATCGAATTAACAAAGGACCTAAGAATGGTTTTTTAGTGATTAAACAGAATTTCTGGTTATAATAAGCAAAAATTTGATTTTGTCTTATCAAAATGTCTTCCTATTAAGCTCATTTAATTGTTAATATAATCAGAACATTTTTCTTAGTGTAGTATATTTTAAGAGTCGTAATTATGTATATACATATTTAATATGCTTACCCATGTGAAAGTACTAAGAACTAACGAGCAGATTCCATAAAAAGAAAGTATTCTGCCACCCTGGCTTATCATCATCATAAATGATAAACTTTTGCGTTGCTTTGCCGATATTACTGTCCAGTCACTAGCATAAATAGCATGTGCGATACTTTTATTCTGAAAAAAAAAATTTAACTTAACAAATGGATTTAAAATATTAATTAAAAGTAAAATAATCTAAAAGTTTATTTTCACCAATACTTTTAAATCAAGCTCGTTGCCATACCAACAATATGAGAATACTTGAAACAACATTGCTCCTAAGTATACTAAGAAAACGAAAAATTCAACGCTGAAGAAATTTTTCTGTAATATAAAGACATCGATTGAACATTATCTACGCTTAGCTGATATCTATTCTATATATGTTTTAAACTAATTATTATACATTAGACATCTGATAGACGCTGCTGCAAAGAGTGATAAGGCTGAAGAAGAACAAAATGGTGATAATCCACATAAATAACGATTGTATTCTGTGCATGATATTGCACACCGAAACATGATGTCTCACGCATTCCGCAATGGCAAATTTTTCAATGACATCGTGCTCCTTTTCTTTATTGTTCTCCTGTAGAAATCGGAATGTTTCCGACAATCGATAGCATAACAACTCAATCTGCCCGCAAGTATGAATAATGAAACCGTAAACGAGAGAATCAAAAGCGACATTTAGTGATACTCCGTAAAATACAACTGCAACTTGCTCAAGATAAGTTAACAGGTAAGGAAATAACTCCATCATAGAATACGGTACGTACATTTTCATCGGTAACTGTCTTTCGTTTTGAGTCATTAAAGGTCCTATGAGAACCAAGAAACCCGATATTTGTGAAATGAACATGAAGGCACAGGTTATCCTTTTAGCTTCGTTCATAATGATCATCACGACGAAGTGGAGTTTGCAAAATAATTAGATTCTATGAGATGTAGGAATATATACAACATATATACAAATTATATTACACATATTTAAAAAATTATATATATATATATATATATATATATATTGGAAAAAATGTACTAATTGAAAAAAGGACTCAACAAGAAAAGTATTTTAGTAAGACTAATAAATAGAATTTCCGATTTAACTTAGTCTCAATGCCTTCGTATACTATAATGATTATAATTATATATTCTATAAAAAATTGTATATTCTATAAAAAAAAACAACTTTTTCATAATTCAATAATAATAATTGTATTTAATAATAATAATAAGTAAAGAGCATTTAATAATATAATATTAGATAAAATATAATATAGTAATATATAATATAGCAATAATATATAATATATAATATAATAATAGATAAAGAAAGAATTAAAACTCTTCTAGTCTCTTAATAAATTAAAATTTTCTGTTGTAATTAAACTTTTCTATTAGAACATCGATATTTCATTATTTCGATATCAATTCGAAATTAAATAATTAAATAAATATATTGTAAGATTCGATTCAATTATATTAATACAAGAAAGGCTATTAGAGCCTAGCAAGATAACTTATGCTATAATAAAACTTTATTGAAATAAATAATAAACAACTTTCAAACGTTTCGATCTTTTTTTTTAACAGTTCTCTTTAGTGAATATGTCTAACTTACATGTGTTACTCAGTATATAATAATAATCTTCTTATAAAACTTAATTCTTGTTCTCATTAATTCATATTAATCTAAATATTCTTCTATTCGTTTTTTTATTTATCCTGTATAATATTTTTATAGAAAGTTGTTTAAGCATAAGTTATTTTGTATAAAACTCTCTATTAGTCCTTCTCATTTTAATATACTTAATTCGAAATTATTTCGAGAATCACTTTTGATATACATCCGGCACAGAATTTACAGCAATATCGCTGCAAAATCTCTGCAATGTTGCAGAAGTTGCTGCAACTTTTGTGCAACTTTATACTATAGAGGATGTGACACTTTAAATCATATATAAAATAAAATTAATGAATGAAAAATTATATTGTATTAACAGCTACGAATAATGTAAAGATTTTATCATTTGAGTATAAATTTTATATATTAATTTATAAACAAATATAAGAATTTATATATATAGATGTGTGTGTGTGTGTGTGTGTGTGTGTGTGTGTGTGTGTGTGTGTGTGTGTGTCATAATCATAATTATTTTTGTTATTTTCTTTACCTTATATTTATTTTAATTACTTGTTACATTTATTATGTGCCAAATATTGGACCAATATTGAGTGTGCAGTTCTTACTCAATGTTGTCTACTCCACTAATGAGATACTATTAAAGATCGTTAACTGATCTGGACAAATTTTCATTCATACAAGGAGGGTCTGACAAAATTACAATTTTTTTCTATATATCTGTTATATCATCTCTACTGAAAATTAAATGGACGATAACATTAATTCATAATTTTTAATAAAAATCAAGTATTATTGAATTTTAAATACATATCTACGAAAGTAATAATAAATCATAAAATTAGTATTGTATTATCAGTTTATTGCTCTTAATCACTTAAGTTTCAACAGTGATGCGATTTCTCGTAAAATTGTCGATCTTTAATGGAATCTCTTAGATGACTGCACATTTGTTTCTCAATATTGCGCCAACACTTTGTACTACTAGGGTGTAATATTTTAGGATTAATCATTAATATTTTATATTCTAATAAATTTTTTTCAAATATTTCTTTTAGGAATAATATAATTTAAATACCTTTAAGGTCGTATTGTTTCAATATTGATTCCTCCATCGAATTTCTTGGCTGACAAAGATTAGCGCGAAAACAATCAAGCAAGGCACGCAATTCATACTGTCTCATAAAAACGTTTAAATATTTTAGGCATAAACACATAAAAGTTAGAACGAGGAATAGACTTTCTGTTAAATCTTCTACATCATTTCTCATACGTATAAGCTCGGCCATCTCAAATATCGTAAAATGATATATTATAGCAGCAATTGTATATCTATCAAAATTATATATACGTCAAAAAGAAGAAAAGTTACACAATACAGTAATTTCTAAAAATGTATATCGCTTAATTAAAAAGATTCTCGCGTTTGATGAAATATAAGACAAGTTTATAATATATATAATACAAAAGTTAATAATACAAATAATATCTAGAAAAAAATTTAATTGACTTTTATTGTACCATTTTAGAAGATATTTAATTCTAAATTTATGGAATTTTATATTACAAATTGAAAGTATAACCTTATTCTGTAGTTCTTGTCTTTTAAATTGAGACATTTACGTATAAGATAGTAATTTAAATTCATCATTATAATTATAAAGTAAATACTTAAGTTTGTTTTTGTAAAGTTTCATTTAAACTAACCATATAGTTTACAAGAAATTTATATTCTCCGATGAAAAAAAGCTAGAATATATGTCAAATGAATGATATGTATACACCAAATGAGCATCTTATAATTTTTATTTTGTCATTTTGAAAATATTTAGTAACATATAAAATTAACAATAATTATGTATAATAGCATAAGATATTATTAATAATTTTTTTATTCCATTATTTTAATTGTTTTATATATTTTCAGTCAGAACTAATAATGGAATCGACATCGATTCGATATCGTTTGATGTCGAAAGCATTAAATCGATGTCGAATTGATAATTCCATTATCATTTCTGACTGTGTTATTATAAATAAACTATCTATTGACTAGACAGCGCGAGAATTTCCTTAATAAACAGTACATTTATAAATTATTTCAATATATTAATATATATTAATGATAAAATAAATTAATGAATTTATTTGCATAATATATGTCTTATATTATTCTACCTGTAGCAGAAGCTGATAAAGCGTATTACCAAGTTGCTATTCTTATGTTCTTTCCATACACCGCAGAAACGAAGAACGTAGAAGTTCACCGGCAATAAGTCCATATTTTTATTATCATCGCAACCATAAATGTAATAGCAAATCTTCTCTCGACAATGGTGAAATATAGTATGTCATTTGTTTATAGAATTGTAGCGACATCGATGACAATGTTCTTGCATTAATAACGACGTCTAAGTATATGGTATTGTTAGAGTGCATTATTTTTTAATACATCAGAACATATGGACTTCTGCCATTGTTCGCATTCTTATTTTTAATTTTATTAGATGAAGTAAAATGTTGCGACAGTCTTTAATGTAGATAAATTGTCACTTATTTAGAAGATTTCCTTCTACATTACCTTACAATTTAAAAATCGTAAATGAAATCGTAAAACAAAATTTCATAAAATTATGGGTTTATTATAAAGTACATTTGATTCCAGAGATGAAACATATGACTCAATTGTTTTGAGTCGGAAAATAATAGCTAAGAAAGAATTGCTTCTGTAAAAATTTCTTAAAAGAATCTTTTTAAAAGAAGTGAAAACAAATGTGTAACAAATTGAGAAGATAATATTATAGCCAGTGTAATGGCTCCTCCTTTTAATATCTCCGCTATTAAGTAGCAAATTCTAGCGATTATGGAATTATTTGCTTTGTAGCTCGCTTTTACAACACGACTAATACACAATAGCATTTATTATAATATATTTTTACTTACAAACATTTCAAAATATTTTTATAATACATTTTTAGCATATTTCCCCATTCTTCCTAAACTTGAATGTATTATCATACGAATATACAGAGTATTCAGCGTAACAGTCCGCACGACTTTTCAGATGTTTCGAACAGTTTAAAAAAAAAGTTGGAAGGTGAATATTTATTTATTTCATACAGGCCACAACATGAAATAAAAAATATTTAAAAAAATTTTTTTTTTAAATAATCAGTTATCTTAAATTTTTTAAATGGCACCATACAATTTTTTTCCATAATATTGTAGAGATGATCTCTTCAAGATGAATTCAAATTATTTATACATGTATTGATTTTATTGCATATTTTATTAAATAAGTACATAATATGTATGCATCATAAATATCCTTTAGCAAAGAATATTATTATAAACATAAATTAATAAAAAAAAACTGTAACTTATCTATGTATGTTTATGTTCTGTATCTAATTAGAAGTTGTAAGCACTGCTGTTTCAAATAATGATGTGAATTTGATATTAAGAATCAATAAAATCAATAAAATAAACATTAGAGAAGAAGGTGATATTATAGCCAGTGTAGATATTGTGACTTCCCTTAATATTTCGACTATTACAGCGAATCCTAATTAATTATGGAATTATTTGTCCAGTAGTTCGCCGTTAATATATCAATGACATTAATATACCAATATTCAATAGCCAACACTTATGATAACGCATTTTATTTTTAAGTATTTCAAAACGTTTCTAAGATACATTTTAGCATTTAATTATACTTACTTCCTCATTTTTCTTAAACTTAGAGAATATTATTATCACACGAATATATG
This sequence comes from Atta cephalotes, assembly GCF_000143395.1. Taxonomy (NCBI): domain Eukaryota; kingdom Metazoa; phylum Arthropoda; class Insecta; order Hymenoptera; family Formicidae; genus Atta; species Atta cephalotes. The sequence continues at coordinate 1,756,672 of NW_012130107.1, read as the reverse complement.
TATTTTTGAGTGTGTTGTTTGCTATTTAACATTTTATTTGCCTATATATTGTATATTTTGAGTTAAGCAAATTTAAATAATATTATAGTATTTTGCTAATGTGCCCTATATGAATATTGCAATTATTCGTTTTCTTTTTTGAGGTTTTCATAATAAATAATAATTATTTGATAATTGATTGTAGCTCTAATGTTGTAATTCTATATAGTTTAAACTACTTGTACTACTTTTAATACTGAGATTTTTAGTGCAGCAGCTAATATGCAGAAATTATGTGAATATATGTATATATATTTATTTTAAAATGTTTTACTTTTTTTAATTTTGTAATCAAATATTGTTTTCTAAATAAAACTAATTTTGTAAGGCTATTTTTATGGAAGGCCATTATCATGTTTTTCTTCGAGCCATTATACATCGCCACATTTTTATTAATAGTGTCTTAACATAATAAATATAACTTTGAGTCCAGAATCAATCAATAACATTTTAACGAATGTAATTGTTAAATTTTAAACTTAAATGTGGATAATTATTGTGTAAAATAACTAAAGTGCCATAATTCCACTTTCTTCTCTAATAAAAGTGACATTTCGGTCATTTCAATCCGACTTAAAGACTTCTATAATATTATGAAAAAAAATTGTACGGTATCATTACAAAAATTTAAGATGGCTTCGAATTTTTTACAAAAAAAATTTGTATTAAATATTTTTTTATTGTATATTGTAACCTGTATAAAACAGATAAATATTCACCTTTTAACTTTTTTTTTTAAAACTGCCGAAAAGTGCGAATCGTTACATTGAACCTTGTATGTATATATTTGAATGTTCTTTGTTATTTAACATTTTATTTGGCTGTATAAACATTTTGAGTTATGCAAAGTGAATCAGCAGCATATGACATTTTGCTAATGTGGCCTTCTAAACATGTTGATTATTGACAGCCTTTTTTTCAAAGTTTTCATATCAAAATAATTATTCCATCGATTATAGTTCTGTCAATCTATAATTTATATTACATATATATAAATTTTTAATACTAAGCAGATCTATATGCTGAAGGAGTGTATATATATATATATATACTATTTTCACAATTTGAATATCATATATTCTATTATATTTTATTTTTCTATTAATTTTTATAATTCCTTTTTTTTAAATAAAACCAATTTTTTAAATCTATTTTTGTGAAAGGCCATATTATTACCTTTGTTTCTCTTTGAAGGATTATGCAGTGTCACATTTTTATAAATAGCGTTCAAAGTAATGAGTGTTTCATAATTTTGAGTTTAGAATCCAAACAACACAGAATATTTATGATAAATATTTATTATTAATCATTTTTTGAAATGTTATATGAACATTTTTTATACAAAACTTTATTCGAAATATTATTAGAATATAAACTAAATATTTTATATATTATTTATGATAAATATAAATAAATATTTCTAATAAGTATTTTTACCTAGATTATAATGTTTCATTAAGTATTTTCATATAGCATTAACTGTAACATTTACAACAAATATTTTATAATATTTGTAATAAATATTTATGATCTGTGTGCGTGCGTGCGTGCGTGCGTGCGTGCGTGCGTGCGTGCAATCTAAGATCACAAAAATATATACAAAATTTAAAATAAATATTATAAATATTTACAAATATTTTGTAAATATTTTATAAATATTGTGTGCTGTCTGGAAAGCAATTGAATAACATTTTGGTTTTACAAATGTAACTTAAGTTTTATTTAAGTATTGATTATTAACCAAATTATACAAAAAATAAATGGAGTGCCTTAATACCACTTTCTTCTCTAAAAAAATTTAAAACATGTAATTGTTAAGTTTTACTTCAAAAATTAATCTACACAAAAATTAATAAAGACTTTAATTTTAGGTTCAACCAAGACTTTAGTTAATATTTGATAACATTATATTATCAATTCAAATGATTTCAAACTTTTTTCAATTTGTAAAATATATTTTGTATATTTTATATAATTTACAATTTTAAAAATGTTTAGTATTTTATATGCAAATTTTGAATATAAGATGAACTTCGAGTCAAAATAATAAAAATTTTGCATGTGCTCAATTATTAAAATCTCTTATAGCTTTAAAATATTTGACAAAATATTTTATAGAAATTTGTATTCCTTTTTTTATACACGTGCTAAAAAGTTTTTTTATAAACGGAACAAAGTTTTTAATACAAGAATATCTAAAATATTCTATTTCTACTGCTAAGTACTCTATGTACAAAAATACACTTGCTGTAAGTTCGATTAAGTCAATAGTATTTTATTACATTTCATAAAGAATAAATGACGAGTACTACTTTGAAGTTTGTTGCAATAAATTAAAAGCAGAATAGGACATCTTTAGAATTTGCGCAAATATAAAAAATAAATTTATAAAATATTTACTTATAAACTTATAAACAAATTACACGTATTATATTTTTGCACATGTATCTTTTATAATACGTTACATATATTATATTTTTATTAAATTCTAATTATTGTACAATATGTGTGCCAATGTAAAAGTGCCAAAAGTTAATGCGCAGAATCCATAAGAAGAAAGTATTTTTCTTCTCTGGCTCATCATAACGAGCAATAAATTTTTACATTGCTTAGGTGATATTACTGTCAATGGCATAAATAGATGCTTTTATTCTACAAAATATATATCATGATTTGATATAACAAGTATAAAATATTATATACATTAAGCGTGCGGTAAAAGATAAAATTTATTACATCAATACCTTTAAATCGAATTCTTTACCATATTAGCAATATGTAAATAATACTTGAATACTCATCGATTCTAAGTTATAATATAAATATTATTAATAAATATTATATTAATAAATATTAAAAATTATAAATTCAAGACTAAAAAGTTCTTGCTGCAATAAAAATATTGATCATAGTATTATTTAAACAAATATCAATTTTATTATCTGAATTTTATTAAAATATATTAAATATTGTAACTAACTTTGCAGGGCTAATGTACCTACTGTATACTGGATGCGATGAGCGACGAGCGATATTCAATTAAAGCTCTGCTTTGCACGTTACATGAGAAAAGGTAGAGTTTTTATTGGATATTGCTAGTAGTTTATCGCGTCTGTGTGCGGTAGACATAAGTCATATATCGGTTACATGACAATTTCTATAATAAAAAAGGCGATAATGTTGGTAGCAACGAAAATCCCTGGGCATCACAATTTAATTTTCTTACGGATTAAGATATATTACGATATATCCATACAACTTGTATAGCCGCATAAACGTATGCATAAAAAAAATTATCCAATCACATTTTACATACGTCTTTATAGCAGAAATGTAATTGGATAATTTTTATTATGCATATGTTTTTTTTATACACGTTTATGCAGTTATATAAGTTATATAAGTTATATAAGTTTGTATGTTCTTAAACTAATGATAATGTTGTTAAATTAATAAAGCCTTTATTAATAAAGCCATAATTAATAAAGCCCTGTGCAGAAGAATATAAGAAATAAAGAATTAGGAATAAAGAATAAATGATTTTAACTTATCAGAAATCGGATACATTAGAATATATGGTTTCTGATAGGTTGAAATCATTTATTCTTTATTAAGTTTTCCTTAGTTTTCTGAAAAATAGCGCAAATTAACGGATTACTCCTTATACAATATTATCAACCTATCAGAAATCATGTATTCTGATGTATTCGATTTCTGATAGGTTAAAGTCGTTTATTCTGTAAATAAACAACTAATTTGTTTAAAACACCTAATATAAAAATAGAGATAATAATTAATACTATTATTTACTAATATATAAATATAGAAAGTAGAATAGTAGTATGAATAGTATTTATAAAGTACTATGCAATAATTCTCTGTATTTACAGAGTATACAATGCCATACTGTTGTATAATAAAATGTTCCAATTCATGGAAAACAGATAATACAATGCATTATCTTCCCAAAAATTGTGAAGTGATTGGTTCTTTTAGAGAGTCTGACTTCTGATCCAATAAAAAGAGGTCTATGAGATCGCCGGTACTCTGTATTCTAGGGACACTAGTAGCATTTTGCGATTATAGATTTTGGACCGTCATGCCCTCTCTCAGGTTTCTCTCTGGTACTAGACTATAAGATAAAAGCCTACTATACGAGGCAATTCCCATCTGTGATTCCCATCTGGCCGAAATCGTCGCTATTCAACGGCGAGTGCCACACCGAATCAGCAGTATACGCGGCAACGTGTATATTAACGTAGTACAGTAAAACTCTACACGTGTTACGTGTACACAAAATTTTGTACGGTTGTAGAGATGGCAAATTTTGCGAAGCGAGAACTGTTGAAGTACGGTTGGGAGGAAGGTAAGAACTATGAATTTTTTGGTCCGAACAATGTGACGCATTTTCCGCCACATGGCGAAATTGATGAACAAACAATTTACAATACATAATTTTTAAATTATCGATATTCACTGCCAGTACTGAAGATCTATAGTGCATATAATGTATATTTTTAAAACTATAAAAGATAATAAGACTCGATATTAATAAATAAAATCAAAATTTTTGAAGAGTTACGAGCCAAAACAAAGAAAATATATTATAAAATTATAAATATGAAAATATAACAAAACAAACGTTTTGACTGATCGGGTCATTCTCAATGTTGACAAAAAATTTTTATAAAAATTTTATGTTAGATTATTACAAACGGAAAAATATAAATTATTTATCACTTAATACGTGTATAATATAATGTAAATACGTGTTAATAAATACGTGTTACTAAAATGCTTGCGACGATATAGTCTTTTAGTCCTTAATAATCCCGAAACCTATAGTAAGTACTCGAATAATAAGGGCATTTTGCATGTTCTTGTAAAAGTTGTTCTGTTTTATAATGTGAAATCCAAAGATCAAATTCTTGTAGTAATCATAAAAACTTTGGAAGCATTCCAGCAATGTAGACGTTAACATAAAAAAGTCTATAAAGAAACCGCAAAAAGTAACCGTAATCCGAGTTCACATAATTATGCAACTATGAAATTAGCAAAATATTATATAAGTATCTTCTTAGTGAAGAGTTTAAATCTCATTAAAAGAAGAAAAAGTAATAGTTGCTTATAGAACCCCATCTTATATTGGAACAATTGCAGTGAGAAAAAAAATCAAAGACTATGTAGCATCTCAACCAAAAACGATGTAACTCAGAAGGTACCGCAACACAATAATAAGAGGAGAGTAATAGATAACCGATACTTACCCTTTTTTATTAAACTTTTTAATATATTCCAAATAGTATAAGCTAATTTGCAATTGAACATATTTACAAGCGGTGAAAATTTTTTCGAAATGGAATTGATATATATCTTTTCGGTACTGGCAGTAAATATCGAAATGCAGCCTTCGTCTATTTTGTGGCTCAGTCTCGATTTCATCCCCTCTTTTTTTGTATTTTTTTTGTATTTTTTTATCCTTTATGAAATATAAAGGATAATATTGTCGGATCATATTGCCGCTAACTAAGCAACAATATGAAACAAAGAACGAAATGAAACTAAAAGTTTACCTTTTTTTAATAGGCAAAGGACTTGGTAAAAATGAAAATGGCATAACGGAACCCGTAAAACTTGCGACAAATCAAAATAAGGCAGGAATAGGATATGATGAGAACAAACCTTGGTGGAACAGCTTGTATGATGACACCATTAAAAACATTAAAGTCGAGTCGAATGGTGAAGAGTTTTCTTTGATGACCGTCGCTAATGCGGCTACTTCCAAAACTAACCGTCATAATTTCTGGAAAAAATCTGTAACTTTGAGTCCATTCTATTTTGATCATGAGATATTTGAAAATTGTTCAGAGTCAGAGAAAACATATGCATATATGATGAATCAGAAGGTTGGATTTTTTAACAAAATTATGCATGAACCAATGGAATACAATTTTACATCAAATGGAAAATTAGAAAGAATTGCACAGCAGGATGCATTATATTTAAATACTAACCCTCTGTTAAGTGATGCTATGATCAATCAAAAGAATGACATAGTCGACAAGAATGCAAAATCAGACATCGAGGAAAATAAGTGTGAAACAATAAACGCAAACATATTGCAATGTTTTGAAGATACAAAAGATTTTGTTTTATCCAAAACTGCAAAGAAGAAACGTAAAAAAAAATTACATAAATTAATCCAGCAACTAAGCACTTGTAGTTTAGAAGAAAATAATAACCAAAGGCAAAACTATTTGGATATGAAGCTCAAAAAGATAGAAACTCAAAAAATGAAGAAAGATAAACATATGGAGGAAAGAAAGAATTTTAAAAAAATAGTGTCCTTATATAATTCAATAACTTCTGATAATACAACTTCTAGTAATACAAATGAAGTAAAAGTAACAGGAGGCTTGTTCTTTCAACATACAAAGCTGATACAAGACAAATTATTTAGTAAGATTAAAAGAAAATCGATAGATCAGACATCTGATATTTTATCAGATGTGAAATTATTAGGATCAGGAAGATGTGAAAAGGGAAAAGATAGTACTGAGCATAAAGTAGACCAAAGTTTGAAAGTGGAAAACGTGGTAGACAATAAGGCAGACGAATCATTTAAAAAAGATTGGATAATAATTGATGTTGCAACGAAGACAGATAAGGAAAGAGAGAATTTTGATTGCAAGGCAAACTTACTTCCGAACAAGGCAACAGATAGAATATTTAAGCACGACATCTCAAAAGTAGAAGCTAAAAATAAATATAACAATCCGGTAGAAGAAATAAATCGCGATTTCTACTTCCTAAGTTTAAACAAAATACAAAAAAAGAAAAATCTGCGCCCCCCTTCAAAAGGAATTAAGAAAATTGCCGAAAAATTAAAAGGTGAAGCTTTGGCAAATGAATTAAATTCTGCAATAAAAAATTTAACAATATTTAGTATTACTGACAAATTAAATGCAAATACTGTTAAAAAGAAACTCGTAGTACCCACTCAAACTCATCGTATGCCTGTTTAAAAAAAAAGAAAAATACAAGATGTAAAATAAGATGTTTGAAAATATGGATGTACTCGAATACTTCAATAATTTTGTTACATATTTCTGCTTTTATATTTTCACGATATTTTTATGATATAAATTACAAAAATGATGCATAAATGATGTAATTTTGCTGTGCTAAAAAATTTTTAATAATGGCTTGAAATTATACATACTGATAGAAAAGTACGTATCTATTATTTAATATTCATTTATTCAATTATTTGCTCATTATTGATTTGATTTTAAAAAAAACTTGATCTTTTTTATAGCATATTTCGTACTTTATTTTTAATCTTCTATTTTATATGATCATATGCTGAATATATACATTTTTTCCAATAGGAATTTATTAAAATGTAATTATTTTCAAAAAGTTCAAATATTTTTAATTGCGTATTTACTAATACAAATTTAATTTATAAATTTTATAATTCCATAAATTTCATAATTTATGGATATGGACAAATTCCATAAATATTAAAATATGCAATTAAAAATAAATATTAATGATTGTGATTATTAGCTATGATTATCTCTTCAATAATGAACAATATTTCATAGATATCATGTATAAGTTACATTATGATTCCACGCGATGTAAAGCTTTATCATTGTTGTAAATATTTGTTAGCGCCGAGATACTGCTGTTTCCAGATAGTGACTATATTCTGTAAATTTATTCATTTCATTCTAATCTCGGGAAAATTAATTGTATTAAAGTTTTTAAACAAAATCAATTATAATAGTTGTAAGTTGAGATAAAAATTAATAAAATAATTCACAATTATTTTTCATATTAAGGTTGCGATCCAAAATTGCCAGTACTCAAAACCTATATAGTGCGTGTAATTTAAATTATAAATTTTCAATCCTGGTAGCAAATTTGGAACACAACCTAAATCGTTATAAACATATTTGCGATAGTATGTATCTAATTACAAATGTCAGTTAATATGCAACTTATTAAATTATATTGTTAAGATCAGTGTCTATAAGGAAAGTTCCTATGTAAGTAAAAGAAATACAATGCCTGTATTATATTTGTTTTATATAAAATTCATTCGATATATGTATTTTTAATAAATAATATTTGCATCAAAAGTTCTTTTGTTTTTTTTTTATTCGAAATGCAACATAACAATATTTACATTTACACACAATTCGTGTTGTATGTACATACGTTTAGATGTACAAATCGATGTTCTTTTCTAAAGGCGATTAGAAATGTTTTCGCAGAGATGTAAACATATTATTGCTATAGCATAATATAAAATGACATATAATCTAATTTTTTCTATATACGATCATCAAAATTTATGAATCTTGAAAGAGAAGAGCTCAGACAACACAAAGTCTAAAATTGTGACACAAGACATTTTTAAATTTTTTTAGTCGCAAAAAATGTCTTATAACCCAATTTTAAACATTTTTTATTATCTGGGAGGTGTATTTCATGTAGCTGACTTATATTCCATGTAAAGAATGATAGACGTTCTAAAATAATGGTACATTGTATTCGGTTAATATAGTTTTCGCAAGTATATCAATTTTATTACAGTTCGCCAAAATTCACATTCAGATAGCATCGAGTATTATGATAACTTAGCAGAGACTAGTGATAAAAAATTTAGCATCGAATCTATTCTTATAAAATAAAATTAATTTTCTAAGGCCACTAGGGTATTCCGTAGAATTCGTTTTAATTATCTTCACTTTAAGTTACTAACGTTTCATCGTCTGAATTAAAGAATCAATTTTGAAGCATACAACGGTTTTAGTATTCACAACTTTTTTGTTATCTCAGTTTCTTAATCATTCTGATATGTGACATAAAATGATATACATGTGTTTACAAATTTTGAATTATACTTATACTAAATTATACTTATACTAAATAATAAATTCCTATTAAAAAAATTATTATATTCAGAATTATTATATTCGAAGATTCTAACAAGTATTAGGCTATA
>NW_012130107.1:1739820-1747264 GCF_000143395.1 Atta cephalotes | reverse complement strand
ATATATATATATATATATATATATATATATTTCTAATTACAATGCGATTTTAATAAATGAATTTTCATTTAATGAATAATATTGATTACATTATGGATTGCAAATTGTACTGTTATCCACTATAATGCTTGGAAATTATAAAATGCTACCTAGAATTTTTTATTTAAGAAAAAAGAATAAAATTATCGTTACATCTTTTAATGTTCGTTCAATTAACTTACGATAAATATTTTGTTATATAATTGTTGAAGTTAATGAAAAGTATAATTTATATATGTTTAAAATGTTCTCTTTTGAAAAAAAATCTGTTGCAATAAGTATATAAATTGTCATACATAAATATATATAATTCATGTTTATTCATATTTATTCTAAAATAGGAAATAGTACTAGTGAAATAGTGCTATACGCATATAAAATATTTTAATTTGAATATAGAGAATAATCGATATTAAAATTTTAGAGGAAAAAAAGTTTGTTTTTATATCTATTCAAAATGTACAAAATTTATATTCATATAATTAAAAATTTTATCAATATGAAATTAGACTAAAATTGCATAAGATTTTTTTTTAATCTTATACATTATTTTTTTAAGAACACAGAACATATGATTAAAATGTTTTGAAGAAATATCATTTTTAACAAAGTCTTAATGTCCTAAAAAATATACACAATAAATATGCTTTTGCAAAATTAATAACTTTATTTGAAAGTATAATTATATTCTTTCAACATTTTATCTGAAATAAAAATATAAAGCGAATTGAAATATAATCAAAATAATATTTTTCTATATTATAATTTATAATTATTCTATTAATATTAATTGAAATACTAACGAATTTAAAATAACAATTTTATTTACGAATAATAAGAAACGGAATCTTGAGATGTTATTAGCACAAGCCATTTTTAAGTCATTATTTTTGTTCAAATAGAAAATTTTTATTTTCTATATCTATATCAGATGTTATGTTACTAAATTAAGGAAACAATTTTTTCATATTTATTTTGTGTATTACATACGCTTAAGAAACAAAGCTATTTAGGAAATTCTGAAATAGATTAATAATATTATAATACCATTCCTATATAAATAGTTTCGCGTGAGTATATGAAAGCAATATTATATTTGTATTAAAATAAGGAGAAGTTTTGTGAACAGCTTCCACGTGACTTTCACAAGATATTCAGCTATATAGAATATTCAGTTTATAGAATATTAACGAAATCATATTTACACGCAGAAAATTTTCTATATTACATACAGTAAAAAGTACTCGTACAGAGAAAATATTTTTAAAAAAACTTTATTTTTAAAAAGGAAATATTATCCAGCGAGAAATGAGTCATCGAATTGATGTTGAATCAATATCGATGCGATGATTTCAACATTAATTTGATGTCGATTCGATGTTTAATTGATCATTTCTTGCTGTGTAATTAACAATTTATTTTTAAAGAAATAAACTATGTTTCTTAAAATTATATATACCAAAAAGATGTGTATTAATTATAGAAAATATATCATCTGAAAAATAAGATAATCCGAAAATTAAAAATTGTATTGTGTGGATGCTCAAGTATTCGTACAATCGAGAAATTTAGCTTCTAAAATCAAGAATGTATGCGAAGATCGTTTGTTAATGATAATTAAGAACATAATGTATTCATTGTATAAAATTGCTAATTAATATTTATTTTTTACAAATAAGACTTGTAAAAAATTTCCTTGTACGAATACTTTTTGCTCTCACTGTATATAAATAATTGTTATTAGGAAATGTCAATCAAGAAGTCTAACATTCGGAAAAACTGTCCATGACACAATAATACTCTTCTTCCTCTTACCGATTTTTTATTATGTCTTCCATAAAGAGGTAAAAAAAGATAAATTATGTAAATTATGTAAAAGATCTAATTGACAGTGTACCCTTAAATACTACTTTGGTATAAATAGAAAAATATACAAAACCTTCAGTGTGTCGTTTGTCACGATCACTCCACATATTGTACCAATTGCACCGATATTAGATAATATCAACGTATATACTAATCAATGAATCTTCTATTTCCGTTTATCATTTATGAAATTATAATACGTAAAAAGAATTGAACCATTAATCAATATTCAATTAAACTATCGATGCAAATTGGCTATAGTCTTATAAAATTTAAAAACTTAATATTAAACGTAAACTAACAATGGAAATTGGACACAGCCTAATAGAATCGAAGATTTGCGAAAATTCATTGATTGAATTTTTGCTTAAATTTTTTATAATGAAATTTACATAAATAAAAAAAATAATTTGTATAAATGATAGAAAATAACATCAACAATATTTCGATATTTGCAAATAAATTTATAAATAAATAATTAATTCCATAAGGAATCAGAGAGAACTTCCTTTTTAGAGATTCCTTATCTTACTCATCTATTCGATTCCACTTGCGCTTAGAAGAAAGCTCGATAAAAAATTAGTCTTATAATATAAGGAATCAACGTTATAAAAAGTACATTTAAACGCACTTGTTTATAGTTTTTCTTTTAAAGACATAATAGCCAGCATTCCTACCGCTTCTGCTCAACGTGATCGGTTTTCTATCAATACGAGTACGATTGTTGCACGAAATATTCGTGTTATTCATTTTTATCCAAATCACATACATATTGGACGCATTAATCTTATGCGTGGTAATCGCATTCCTGAGAACGCAGGGATCTAATTTACGAGGTGAATAACTGAATGCAGGATGGTTCATAGGTCGAACTTTCGCACGTTTTGCGCATAAACCCGTGACATAAACATCCTCCAAGTGTAGCAACGGTGTTACCAACGCTGCTTGATATAACTTAGATGCCACACCCATACTCATAACATACCCTGTACCTGATAAATAATTTGGATATGTTTTCTCCGAGTACATGTATTTAGGTGTATACCTACACAATTGAAATCATTGCAATCTTAAATTATTTTTCTATAACATTTTGCTAAATAATACGGATGAAAAGATACTTACCATTTGTTTTTAGGATCTAATATTGGTTTAGCATTACAAATGAGGGAACCTAGAAGAGTCTCCGTTTGTGTTCTCGAACGCAGCGTTTGCAGAAGCAAGGGAATGTTTACGAACATGTCATCGTCCGTTTTCATGAGGTATTTAGCTTGATCACAATTCGACATTACCCATTTCAGCATCATGACTGATTTCAGTGTCAAATTGTTATATGTATCAAAGAAACGTTCTTGCACAATGTCATTATATTGAGAATTTTCCTCAATAATCAAGTTCTAGAAAAAAAAACAATAAATTTAGGAATACACTGCAAAAGTAATTTTCTGTGTAATAACGCTATTATAATAATAATGTCGTAAATTATACTTACATTGAGTGTATCATTGTCACTTTTTCCTAGTAGAAACGCTATTTTTACTGTAGAATTGTACAAATTATCTAAGTTATATTTATTGGCCCAAGTACTCCTAATAGCGGTACGGGCCTCCTGATTAGCGACTGCCGAGCATATAATTATAAGCAGGTATGGCGGTAATGAACAGATGCCGGTAGGATTAAGAATCGATGTGTTATTCTCCGGATGAATATAAGCACAAAGATTTCTTGATGTATTATATGACCACCCAGGCAATTGTGCTGTAAATTAAATATTTGCGTCAAACTTTTGTTAAATCATGTTAATAAAAAAATAAGCATATTATTTTTTAAATATTATTGTATCATAAGATATAAAATATTGTTCAACATTATTCTAAATTATACTACCATAAACCATATTTACATTGCATCATATTTAAAGATGTTGTAATCAGATTGTACTGTGTGCCTTCCAACAAGTGACATGATGTGACACATTGTTTAACATTGGCAAACAATAAGGATATAATCCTTGAATCCATTGTATTATTTGTATCGCTTGTTGAAAGACATACAGTATTATTTGTCTCTTTCTTACTTATTGTATCATTTCTAAATTTAAAATATTTTTATGATTATATTATTTAATAAGTATTTATATAACTATATAGGTATTCTTAAAACTTCCCAAAATTATATTATCGTAAAGAATGTAAAATGATAAATACCCATAGATGCTACGAAGCGTGAACTGCCAAGAGGTTCTGCAGGGGATGGAGTTTCACCTAGGTTTAAAAATGGGCTCTGAGCGGAGTGGTATGCTGGCACATATAAGAGGCCTAATATAGCCAAAATTATAAATCCTATTGCCAATCGTCGAACAAAAGATGCCTTGCCTTTAACACTGCCATTACTGTTGACAGTGATTGCAGGTAAATCCTTGGGCAGTTGTCGTGATCTTTCCATCTATACAGAGAAAGAATGTGTGAATATATCTTATATTAATTCTCCAAAAAATATTATTATCACAAAAATTGAAATATATGGAACAATCTAAACATGCAAGTAAGAAACTTCTCTATATAAGGTATATTTGGTTACAATTGCATGTGAACTAATAAGTTTCACGAGAATGCTATCAGCTTTAAAACATGTGTGTTTGTAATTGTTTGTTATTTTGTGTCATTCATTGTTTATCAGCAATGAATTCTGTAAAATTTATTATCAATTTTTATCGATTATTGTCGATTCTCAATCTACAATACATGTATTGTAGATTTAATTTATATTATATAGAATATGTATCTTGTCTAAGTTTTAATTTATTTGTAAAAAAATAACATTTTTGTCTGAGATGTAGGCTAGATACAGGCAAAAACGCCATATCTATTAAAGTGCGTTTGAGATTTTACTGATATAATTTCCACCACTACAATTGCCATAACAAAGACTATTAAAAAAGATATGCTAAGTGTTATGCTCGTGTACGCCATTGGTTGGCAGTACCATACCATCGGTCTTATCAATAACCAGTTATGTATGCAGCAGCATAAATACTATCCATCTTGCTCCAATTTCAAACATTTAAAAAGATTTAAATGGTAATAATATCAGCCATAAAGCCTTCTTCTACAGTTTTGACTCTTTCCTTCGTATCACAAACACAAACATTCCTAATTGCTGTCAACACTTGCTTAATTATGGAAAACCATAATGACATTATATATTACTCCCATGTTATTCCATCACGTTTTCTCATTGAGGAACAATAGGCTCGTCCTTGAGATACCAAGACTGCGTTTGAAAACATTATCCAAGTACCTTTGAGTATCATTTTATCCTTGTTGTTCACCGACTGTTAAACAAGGATACTTGTTTACTCGGAGTCATTCAGAGAGTGTCTTCGAACGCAACTCAGGGGGACTATCAGTCAGGTGAACGTGTGAATCTAATAATAATTCGCGAATTTCGAGCGTACATCTCGCAACGTCAAAAATATACTATACAAAATGTACAAAAATGTGTAGTGATCTAAGCAAGAAGAACGCTGCTTTTCGACTATAAGCGAGGATCGACCTGATCGCATCACTGATTTCGACGGTCGAGCCATGTCACGTCCACCTGTCGCGTTTTACAGTAATACCTCAGAAGAACAAGCACAAGATGCATAAACAAAGTGCTCACCTTTCGGCCGCGATGACTGCCTGATCATGCCGCATTTGGCGTCTCTCCATTTACCTTGTCCGCGTAAAATAACAACTCGGCTCATCGGAACATCGCGCGCCGCGGAAATTGTGTAGTCGCGTACCACGGACAGACACGGTAAGCAGAAGAAAAGATCTCATTGGATCCCATTTGACCCCCGACGTCCCCTTTCGCCCGCCTCTCGCCGTCGCTCACCCGACGCTGTCAGTGCTGTCGCATCGTCGCACGACGCCGAGGAATAGGAATTAGGAAGTCAGGTGTGTGACCGCGCGCGCGCGCTGTTTCTGGTATCTTTTCCGTAACAATAGTAGCGCAATTACGTTAGATACGTAATCTTGATTTCAATTTTCGATAAGATACGGGAGAGTGATCACTCATGAATCGCGATAATCATCGTACTTGTATGTTAAGCTGTTTTAAGTCATATAATCGATACTATCGGTCGTATTTGATCTATCAATTAAAAAGATTAAAACGATTAAAAAACTATTATTCACGAATTGCTTTCATGCGACGTCGATCTGTACGCGACAATAAAAACGTCGTCCTACTTAATTCCTTTCAAATTGCAATAATAGGCGTATCAGCTGTACCCAGCGCGAACGACAACAGAAACAACTAGTCAGATAAAATCGCGATTAACCGCGATATATGACACAATTGCATCGATATTACACAATCGTCCGATTAGAGATCAAATAATTATTTCTCCTCTTTTTCTCGCTCCTATGAATCACGTTTCTTTATTTCACTCCGAACCACTTCGAACTCAGGAAGTGCAAGGAGTGCAGATGGATCCAGATTCGTCCAGGCGAACGACTCATCGAATCGGTCAAGTTTCCACTTTGTTTTCCTCGTCGCAAATTTCCTTCTTCTTATGCTTTACAACACTCGAATGCACACAGGTTTCATTCTGAATTGTTCCGGATAGACATGCGAGGTGTAGTGACGGTGATCACAGACTTGAACGAAGCGAGTAATCTTATATTCCCATATCCTGATATCATTATGCACTGCTCTGAGGCAACTCCTACAGAATGTTGTCTATCTTCGTGTCATCTCGCGAGCCGAGACAGTACGAGTGACTTCCTGACTCAATAATAGACCGAATTGGATATCGTTCGGTGATGAGGGAATCGAGGAATAGAGATGAGGAGCGTGAGAAACCGGTGGCGAAGCAAGCTTCGTTCTTCGTTCGCACTTTCTGCACCTTCGAACGCTCCGTTCTTTCCTTTTTAACATACTCAGGAGACGAATCACTGAAGAAAGAATAATTGAATTATTCAAAATTAGCGATTATAAATTATTTCGATCAATTCATATATATATGCGTGTATTTCTATAAATTTAGAGTAATTACTAGTTTGTATCTAACTTATTAAGTTAGCTTTAATCTTAGTTTGAATTTATTTTTTATTTTTTTCTAATTCTAGGATGCATATATAGTATAATCTTCCATCATGAGGTGCGATCCACTTGGCGCATCTTATTTAATTTTTTTATTTTAATATTGAAAAGAATTAACAAAAGTCTACTATAAGGAATAAAAAGCTAAAGAAAAATTATTTCTCTTATATCCACTTCTATTAATAAATTAACTTTGAATTCGGTTTAACTTACTTTTATCTTTTTCTAAATTCTAAGAACTAGATGAAGATAAAAAGTAAATAGAATATATATAAGCTAATCTTCATTTATAGAAATGGATTTGCTCAAACTTCAATTAATTTAATCGGCAACTAGCTGATTAACAAGTATAATACGCATAATTCAACATAAAGGACTTGTTAATTATATAATTATATAAAATTATATTGTTAATTATATAAAATATATATAATTATATATAAAATAT
>NW_012130107.1:1731788-1738597 GCF_000143395.1 Atta cephalotes | reverse complement strand
TATATAAAACATTTTTTCCCGGGTATATATAATCATTATTGTCTTTAATTTAATTCCTTTTTCATGTGCTAATCTTTCTTAAATTATAAAAAGTTTAAAAACTCATCCGTATTACACAATACTATATATAATATATTAAATAATCAAAACTCTTATTTAAATAACCCGAGAAAAAATATTTCATATCTAATCAGATATAATTATACAGTTATATATAATTATATATAATTAGATATATATAAAATATATTGTATATATCTATACACACACACACACACACACATACACACACGAACATATTTTATATATAATTATTAGGGTTAGATAAGTTAATTTTTTTTTAACTAAGTTAAGTTAAAGCTAACAACCTTGAAAATTTAACTTAGTTAAATACAAGTTATAATTTAATAGATACAAGTTATAATTTATAATAAAATTAATTAAATTATAAGTTAAGTAAAAAAAATAATTGAAAAGTTAAAAGTTAAATTTATTTTTTTATTTTTTTATTCATGATTCCAGAGTTTTACAAATAACGGAAATGACAAATATATATACTTCATTTAGAAAATACTCTATTTACATGTTTTGTTTATATATACTGTTTAGTATAAGATTCGACTATGAATACTGATCTGTGATATGACTAAAGCTTCAGACACAATACGAGAAACAGACACAATAACGATAATAATAAGGAATAATAGATTTCAATCTATCAGGAACTATAAGATACACGGAATACACGATTTCTGACAGATTGAAATCTGGGGATGATTGATTGTGTAATTTGAAATGAGGTAAAAATTACAAAAATGAGCAAATTCAATAGAATATTTATAATTTCATTGGTCAACACTTATAATAAATTTGCTCACTTTTGCAATTTTCACCTCATTTTAAGTCATCGCTATTGTCGCATATTATATCTGAGACTTAACTTCAAAGAATTAAATAAAAAATTAATAGTTATGGATAAAATGTAACTAATTAAAATTAATTAATTTTTTAACTTTTTAACTTAACTTTTATCTTTTTAACTTAGCACTATACAATTCTAATAATTATAATTGTATATAAAATGTCAATTTTTTAATATAATTATATATACCTGTATATAATTATATATACATATAATTACATATACATATGATTAGATATGAAATATTTTTCCTCGGGAAATTTCCTGATAGTATACTTTATTCGAGAGACATTTTGGCGAATGTGAATTCTTAGGACATAGAGATATCCTCTAGATGTTTTTTAGAACATCCCTTGGAGATCTATACTTAGGGTTGTAATCGTCGATTAAATAGAGAGCATTTATTCAAAATCATTTTATTCGAACTCCGTATGCCAATGAAAAAAAAACTAATAAATATATATGAATCCATCAAGAACAAGAAAAAATCAAAATGTCAATTTAATATCATTAACTGCAAATTATTAAATTTAATTTATTATTAAATTTAAAAATTAAATTTTTATGGCATTTTTTTATCATAATTCGGTTAATATATACACATATACAACGTACATTATTATTTTAATGACTTTTTTGTTCTCCTTGAGAAGAAAAAGAGCTATTTTTAAAACAAAAAGGGAGACGTACGAATTTTTCGCGAATATTTGACAAATAATTTTCCTTCGATCGGATTATCGCCTTATCCCTCACTACTTTTGTACGTTCCTGAATATATGTTCATTTCATTTTAAGTACAGAAAGTGTCAGAGAGTGCAAGAGAACAAGTAGTTACACGTAGTCAACTAGTCAAGTAGAGTGAATTCTTTTGATTTTTTTAAATGTCAGCTCACTGACAGATAAATTGACAGCCGTCAATTGACCGATACCCTTGGAGAGTTTATCTCCAATTGCTCAATTAATTATCAATTAGTATATACACTACGAAGAGTTTCCAACTTGCCAAAGAAAAATAATGAGAATTAAAATGTCAGAACATAGTTGCGGTAGAACATAACCTCTCGTGCCCCAATGATTGTGCGCTTCGAACATAGTGACAGAATTACCGTAAGGTTCAGTGACGCCAATTGACTTCGGATTCACAGACATGATTAAAGCGATCCTGGTCTTTAATAATCATGGGAAACCTCGTCTCTCCAAGTTTTATCAGTACTTTGTAAGTATATCTCAATGCTGTTCGTTTTGGACTTTTCTTCTGCTTGTAAATTCTGCGAATTAAATCCTTTTATTTATTGAGGTATAATAAAAACTAATAGTGGAGACAATATACGGCATAATTTCTACGTCGATTTATCTATCGAATCACAATTATGTGGAACGCGATAGGAACAAAAGCATATGGATTGTTGCAATACACAATACATTTTCTGCTTCAGAACGAAGATATGCAGCAGCAGATAATAAAAGAGACATTTCAGCTTGTCTCGAAGAGAGACGACAACGTGTGCAATTTCTTGGAGGGTGGTAGCCTGATTGGCGGATCTGACTACAAGCTGATCTACCGACACTATGCAACGCTTTACTTTGTATTCTGCGTCGATAGCTCAGAATCAGAGCTGGGAATCCTAGACCTAATACAAGTCTTCGTTGAAACTTTAGACAAATGCTTTGAGAATGTGTGCGAGCTTGATCTTATTTTTCATGTGGACAAAGTTCATTACATACTTAATGAGTTGGTGATGGGTGGTATGGTTCTCGAGACTAACATGACTGAGATTCTCACGAGGATTGAGGATCAGAATAAGTTGGAAAAACAAGAGGTAAGTATAGGTTGCTTATAATCCCTGTTATCTTAACTGTGATCTTATTTCCTGTGAATTTGTATCCTTGATTTAGATATACTGTTCTATTTAGCTGAACTTCTTCCATAATTTATTTCTTTTTTTTTCTCCAACATAAAAAAAAGGAAAAATAAATGTGATACAAGAAATTTAGCTAAAAAGAATAAGTTTCATGTTATAATGTAATAAAATTATGGCAAAATCACAGGATTGTTTCAATTTATACTCACAATGTATAAACTTTTATAATTTTGTTACATCCAAATGTTTACATCATGCCCATTTCATCAGATAAAACGTTTAAGCTAGTACTGCTAATTTTGCAATGTGTTTATTTTCTGTCACTGAGCTTTAATACATATCTACCTAAACAGTCTGTTGAGCTATGCATGCATACTGGTACAGCAATCTGTAAAACATATTTGATATGGTGACAGGTAGGACTGATTGACATAACATCAATTTTAGGGGACTTACAAATCTGGGCGGTCTTGCTCACCCCGTCCGTTTGTCCTTCTGGGACCTCCTCCTTAAGTAAATCGGCAGTAGCAAAGGCCACTTTATATAATCGTACTTCTGTGCGAATTCATTCTTTTTATTTTTCTTTTTTAATATTTTATCCAAGAAAGCGCCAAGTCTTTTGTATTTAGCTTCATAAAGCGTAAACGTTTGCGTAACACGCATGGCGATGCAATTTTGTTTTGTAATTATCCATTGCATAAACCGAGTGCCTTCATAATGTAAATGTCGCTTGTAAGGATAATAAATGTCAACGCCGTGTTGTCAATGTTGTCATCCGTCATTTGCCTTCGCTCCTTGTAACTAAAATTACAGCCCTTACATTTACTCAGCCCTGCTGAAACTTATCCGTTTTCCACTCTTCTTCGATCCGTATGATGTGTGCAGGCGGGAATCACAGCAGCGCCCGCGCGTGCTGTCTCAGCGGTGAAGAACATGAATATACCGCAACAAATAAAGGATATGAAACTGCCTGACTTGCCGCAAGCTATAAAAGACCTCAAATTCTGACCAGCCGTCACATCGTTGGCACCCAGCTGACTAGTCTCTTCTGTCATCCCGAATGTAACTGACACCACCGTCGCACCGAGGACACTTTTCCCTTCCCTTCAAGCAAGCGAGAATGCACCAATGCTGCCTGCTACCTCTGCGTATATCTCGTCTCAACGATATCAGAGTTAAAGATCATGGATGAAGATCATTATCTTTTTTGAGTCACGGTTCTTCCGGTAAGAAAATACGAACTACGAGAGAAACTAATTTCGAGGAATTTCTAAACAAGAAAAGAAATCGAAGATGAGAGAATGTTTCTTAAATTTTTTATATATGATAAGAGATATTAAAACGATATCAGACTTCTGCAAATTTACGAATTCAGTTATAGTATTGGCAACTTTTCGATTGTCTAGTAGTCTAGCTTCACGTTCCATTACATGTAAGAAATACATGTTATTCACTGAAAAGCATTAATGTTATATTGTAATAAAAATATATTTAATAAATAAAATAGCACTATTGTAAATGTGTATTGTTTTTTACAAAATTATTTCTATATTGTACAGTGATGCACATTCAAAATATATATCATATTTTCTTCGTGTCAACTCTTGCGACTTCTTTACAATCCCACATAATTCTAATCATTCTTAATTTAAATAACACATATAACTAAAAAGTATTAAAAAAAGAAATTATAGTGATTGCGTGTAAAAATGATTTTATTATTATTTTATGCTTAGAGCGACACTGTCCAAACAACACAAAGACCAAAATTAGGACAGACTTTTTTATTGGACTTTGTGTTGAGCTAGGTACTAATACATGTTCTCAATAAAGAATTACTATTACTTTTTAGATATGGCCAATTCATTTCTAAGAGTCGTCCATATGAAGCCCGCTCCTTTCTCTGTGAGAGGAGGTGGATAGGGACTGTTTTTTAACTTGAAATAATCCGATGGAGCGTGCATTACAAATTCCATGCACTCTAATTTACGAGGTAAATCTTCTTCTGGTCCAATTAAATATGTCTCAGGAATGAAGCCTTCTTCTGGTGGAGGACTAAAAGGTACATCAGTTAACAAGTCTGTTCATTTAACTTCTTGCACAGTTTCTTTTCTTTTTTTTTCTATGAAAAGAAAAAGATAAACTGTGTAAGAAATTGAATTAAAAGAATATGTATATTGATAAATATTATTATAAAATATTGTTATAATCTCATGAAGTTAATGAAATAAGAAACCTCACCTCGCTGTGGTGGGTAATAACCAGGTAATGGCGGCACTCTTTTCACAATACTGGTCCGTCAATAAACCACGTATCTGAGCATAATAAATACCACCGTCTACGTCTTGCAGAGAGACTATATCTCCAACTTGAAAATATGTGCCCTTGTAAAATACAAAGTTGCTGGTGGTTGGAGTCGCAGTAGCTGTAGGTGCCTTGACTGGCTGCAAATATAGTTAAACATAAACAGTCAATGATTCCACATATTTCTATGAGAGACTGTAAGTAAAAAAGACAGGTAATACAGTGAATCATTATATTCTTGTTGCTAATGTTAAACAAAGATGAAATGACTGTGACTTTTGTTGAAAAACAGATGACACAATATAGACTTTCCATTTAGTGACGCAAATTGACACAAATTGTCTCTGTTATTCATTAAATGCCAGATAAATGTTTGTGTTGTATCATGGAAAGTATCTATTATGATTATTATCCTTATAATATTGACAAACAAGAATATAATGATTCACTGTGTTACACCGGAGTGTGTTCGGTTTTGCTTATATCATTTGTTCTTGTTTAATATTTATCCTACAAACATAATAGAATAGTAAGCCTTAAATTTTAAGGAATTGATCAGTTATAGTCAATTATTCTTCTCACATTTGACTGTAATTGATTAATTTCTTAAGGCTTAAGGCTCTTGTTTGCAGGATTGATAAATAATAAGAATGAATTGATGCTTGTAGCATATGAATGTGAAACTGGAACGCATCTCACATCTTTTGTTGAAAAGCATCTACCACATCATTGTGACAAAAATGGAAGAACATCTTCCACTCGCTCACCGTTTTCTTGAACAGATTCCTGCGACCTTTACCCTTGGGTACAATTCTGTGTGGCCCTATCGCCTTCGTGTTACAATATCTCGTGATTCGTGTACTCCTTCTAGGCTTCAGCGAGCCGCTTCTATCCTCCTCATCCGTCTTGGAAGACGTGCTCGCCTCAGCATTCCGTTCGTCCTCCAAACAAGCATTGCACAAGTTCCCAGCGTCAGTCGAATGCCATAGAGGGGTCTCATGTGTCCCGCACTTGACACATTTTGGCTTGTTGCCGAGCGGCATCGGATTTCTCTCAGATCGGTCTCAGAGAGTCCATAAATAATAATGAATTTTCCTTTAGCGATTGTTTACCTCATCTAATACTCTGATCGCTGATTTCAGCTGTCATGTGTTTACATGCGCGTTAATACACGTTTACTTCACGTGTGTCACATATCTTTACTTCAGTATCGGTCAGTCAGCGCACGCGTCTCGCTAGAGGTGTGTTCAGATTCTCACCCGAGTGTCATGTCAGCCTTGTTTAACGTTCGATAAATAACAAGAATAGAGTGATATCAGGGACATGGAACTGTTTTAAACCGGTTCTATATTAGACGCAAGCCGATTGCAGGTTTGAAATCAACGCTTCATATTGGCTGTCGCAACAAACTTTCGATCAGCTTGCAACTAATGTAAAATCGACTTAAAGCATGGTCTACAATAAGTTGCCAACACACCGTCGCCAGTTGCAATACTTCATGACAGCCAATCAGAAACACTAGTTATTGATGTTTTTAATTGGCTGTTGCGAAGCATTGCGACTGACGACAGAGTATTTGCAACTTATTGAGCCGTTGTTTAAAATCTTCAAAAAATTTTAAATTTAAAATGAGATAGATACATATTTGAGCGTTGATAAAAGAGAAAGCAAAAATACTGAGTGCAAAAAGTGCAAGCAACATGATTGAGTCCATTAGCATT
>NW_012130107.1:1699560-1731768 GCF_000143395.1 Atta cephalotes | reverse complement strand
GATTGAGTTCCATTAGCATTAATTGATCCCTTTTAGATTTCTCTTTAATAAAAATTATTAAAAGAGAAACCCCGAAAGGGGTTAATTAATGCTAATCGATGCTCACTTTTTGCACTCAGTATTTTTGCTTTCTCTTTTATCGACGCTCAAATATGTATCTATCTCATTTTAAGTTTAAAATTTTTGGAGATTTTAAACAACGCGAACAGACCAATTGGATTGTGCAAGTTATGCCGCATGAAATAGTAGCCTTAATATTGTTATTGAGAAAAATCCTCTTCACAATAAAAGGAATAAGGAATTAGTAATAAAGAATAAATGATTTTAATCTATCTAGAAATCGGATACATCGGAATACATGGTTTCTGATAGGTTGAAATCGTTTATTCTTTATTCCTTATTCCTTCTATTGTGCCTAACTATTATTAAAACCTAAAACCTATTATTAACTAAAATAATCGAGGTCCATCTCATCCTCCTAGCTCGTTCATTTCTATATATTTATGTATATACATCAGTCTAGTGACTTTATGTCAATCATATGAATATGCATTTTCACCGCAAAATGAAAATTCGAAGACGCGTGCGATGCGATGAATTTTATACGCGCGTCTCGAGATCCGATAGAATTAATTTCAAATTAATTGTTACGTGGATACGCACTTGCCATGTCGGATATAAAATTTTGCGATCGTTTATTCTACAATCTATTTCAGATCTAAATAAACGTTTAATTCATTATCGATAAATTTCTCTGAGTAAATTAAAGAAAAAAATACAAATTTATCTCGTACATAAATTTTTTTCTCGCTTAATAAATTACAAATATCTGAATAATTATATTCTGCAGATATATATATGTTACTAAATAAAAAACTGAACATTATCATAAGCGGTCAACAAATTAATATCACACGTTCGCGAATAACAAAGCAATTTACTTTATTAATCTGATGGATTACGCAACACGGATAAGCGTAAAATTGTCTCGTTCTGCGAGGCTGTGAAAAAAAATGAGAGAGGGATAAAAAGAGACGGGTTTACACTTAGCAGCGATGTTACATTTTGCAAGCACCGCATGCAGTTTATATCTCGCGTTACGCCTCCTGTAATATCGATCCTGAAGGCAGCCAGTGGACATGCGTTTAGCGCTTTTAACTTCATTGTGACAGGTGCCCTGTCTGGGGTATCCTGTTTGAAGTGTCTCAGCAGGAGCACTATGTCGAACGCGAAAACATAATGTGACACCGTCTCGCGACACGTAGAGTTCACGGGAATCGCGGCAGCGAAGAATCATGTGCCGTGTGGATGCTCGTTGATGGAGCGACGAGGCACCGCGAGGACCGTCGACTAGTGTCTGGAACATGTGCCTTTGCTACGAGTGAGTACGAGAGAGATGATTGAGTCTGCAAAATCGTCGTCTGAGCGAGAGACGCGAAGGAAAAGTCATAAAACCACAAACGATGTTCCGCCCGTCCGATGTACAATTATAGAGAGAGAGAGTATAATTAATTAGAAACGAACTTACAACTTAAAAAGATGTTAATTGGAATTAACGATTCTATGTATATGTATATTTAATAAGAGAGATGAATTTGTGATCCGGATCGGAGAGAGCGTCAATTTGTTTTCCGCTTGATTGGTTTTCGGTTTACTGTTATAGTCAATAATTTAATAAGGGGTTCATTGGCTTGGGAATTAAATAACGGCTCACCACCCACGCGATCATAACGGATAAATTATTATTAAATATAGCTATTTTTGTGTCGGTGGGACGGTTGATACTGGATATATTTATTAATATTTTTCAGAGTCATTTAACTCTTCAATAAACGTGTTTTTGAAATATGACAAATGAAAAGAATTTTAAACAAATAACAATCGGACTCGGCAGTGAAATTTCTATAATTTTCTTTTATATACTCTTTGATATCTTAATAATGTGACGACATTTATAGCTAATATTATTTCGCATTTTATAAAATTTTTAATTTTCTCATTATGTATTTTTATTTTTGTAATGCGATGAAATTTACGCAGTTAATATAATCGCGTGTTCTAAGATTTCTAATTTTTCCTTACTATTTACTTAATCTATTTATTTACACCTTCATAACGCGGTGAAGTTTACGCTTGAATTTACGGTTAATATGATTTCACATTCTATAAAAATTTCTAATTTCCCCTTTGTACTTATTTTATAACATAATGAAGTCTATCTGATTAGTATTTAGTCAATGTAGTGATTTTCCATGTTATAGAATATTTGCGCTATTAGTTTTATATGATTTATACGACTTATGTTTGTTTCTATCAATTTAGATTAATTATAGTTTAATTTATTTTTTATCTTTCTCTAATTCTAAGAATAAAAAAAATGATAAATCAAATAAAAGGTAAATTAAATGAAAATTAATTCTTTGTTTAATTAATTATTAATAATAATTAATAATTTAAACTCATTTTTTGGACAACTATGTATTTATAATTATTTTAACCATGCAAATATAGTCAACTGTGCTATTAACAACACACGTTGAAAATCTTTATTTATAAAATCTTTTATTCTTTTTCTTAACATATTTTTCATTTACTACATAATAAGCAAATTAAAAAAAAATAATTTACTATTATAATGCGATTGCATTTACTGAATAAAAATGATTATTTTATTTGCCATTTATCTTGATATTTTATTGTATTAATATTTAAAATTACATTTTATAATACAATTTTTTCATATTGAAAGGATTACAAACTCCATTTTTATAGTTATTACATTATATGATTATTATTACTGATATTATAGAATCTATAAAAATGGAGCTTGTAATCATAATTATTTTCATGCAATTATGATCACAAATACCCAACAGTGTTTTTTTCTCAGTAGTACATACAATTAGGTCATTCGTGTTCAGCGCATTTCTTTTCTTTGAAATATTAACTGCGTTCTGTAAAACATTTTATCTTTGATCATTTTATCCTTGTTCACCGAATATTAAATGATAAGGCTAAAAATGATAATATCAAACGCTCAAGTATCTTTTAAGATCGTAATATGAATATACAACAACATTTGTTGATAGAATAATATATCAAACGCATTATGCGTTTTATAGAACCAAGAAATCGGAGCATCTATTGTCTAAAAATATCTTTACCCTTTCTTTATTTTTAATGTACAACGTTACAAATATTTTTTAAAAGTGTTAAAGTATAAGAATTATTTAATAATTTTTGTATTCTTGAAAATTAAACAGAACACAAACGATCCATCCTATAAAAAAAACTGAAACATTAAGAATTAATCTATGTAATACATTAACAGAAATGGACATTTTAAATATTGTTATACAAGTCTTTAACCTCGTATGAAAAAGGAGCGACAATATTTTATTCAATTACGTGCAATGTCCAATAATTTTTCCTTAAATATAATAAGTATAATGTGCATATCGTTGCAATCGGATAGATTTTCGCGTTAAGATAAATATAACGGCATATGTACACAAACAGCTGTATATTTTTATTTATCGCGTGACATTACAATTTCATTTCGAACGTATCATTTGTTTTGCGATGGGACTTACGCTGTGCCCTTATTTGATTAATTATAATACAACCGATAGCAAATGCTTTATATATAGCTTTATATATAGCGAGCTATTTTTTACAGCCGCGATCAGTATCGCGGCTGTAATATTTGCGTTTGTTTTATTCATATGATGAACAGATAAGTACAATCGATGTGTACTTTGATGTACACGTCAACATCAATGATAAAACTCTCACTGTCTAAGTTCGACATTAATTCTGTTTTCATTATATGTTGAAAGAAATTGCCATTTTATTCGTTGTAAATTCTGAAGAATTGCAAAAAAATAGAATGATCGATGTGTACACTGCTGGTCATTAAAATTGCAACACCAAAAAACTTATGAACTGATATCAAAGCATTTATATGGTGGATTATTTATGATACAATGAGGTTTAATATAAAAGTATAGCTTAGTATTTTTATTAGAAATACAGCTTATTTTCATATTTTACTATGACCTATACATTCTACAAATTTCAATTTAATATAATGCGATTTTTTTTATCATTGCAATTTTAATGATCAATGTACAGATAACTGAAAAAATTATTAATGTAACTCATAACTTCTCATTTGCGCCCTGAAAATTAGGCGACTCTGTTTTGATTCGAGATCGAATGTCCTTTTAATAACGAAATTGCGCGGTATTTAATTATCATTTGATGATTAAATTCCATAGAAATATAGATAATGTTTCTAAATGTGGAGTTATCAATTATGGTAATGAAATTAATGTACGTGAATCGCGATAAAATGTCTTCAACGACGCGCGGTGATCAATGCCAAGGGCTGTCTGACTTTTAGAAACTTTAGAAATCCGCTGCCTTTGTACGTGTGCCCACCTGTAGAACAGTTAATCGATTCAGGGTACATATATTATTGAAAAACGCGTGCACATGCAGTTCGTGAATGTTTGAAAAACGAAGGTTAAAGGAGTCTCCCGTGCCTCATTACCCTTACGACATTTCTATGTGACAGAATATGTATGTACCTCTAGCGAAGGAATACATTAATTCTAAAAATACCTATGACAAATCATAATCATTTGATATTATCGAGATAATGACTTAAAATATAACGATATGATATATACCATGTTCGTCGATATGCTGACATTCAGTTCTGACGTGGAAGTCTATCGTATATAATTCCTATTTCTAATCGAATAGAACAGTTTTACCTGCGGTAATATTAATTTATCCGTTGTTGTTTAATATCGACAAAAGAGGTAACATATAATTCGAACTATTCCCGTTGATAAATTAAAAATTACATAACATGCGCCTTTTCATTAAAGATATAGATGACATCAACTTGACTTTGAGAAGTGACACAGCTGATTAATATTTCATACGTCTTTACAGCTAAGAACCCCGTTAATCTGAAAAAACATGACTGCCATAGGCGACGTGCAAGCCTTGCAGACTTTGACAGTTTATACCAGCGATGTAAACAGCGTCGACTTCGCTGGTGATTGCATTCTGGTAACGGGATCCGGGTAAATATTGGTTATCGATATGCACACATTTCCGGTGTACTCCGGTTTTCGCTGCGTATTAAGAGGTCAGAATCATCTTCTTTCTTTTAACATACAGGGATAAACGCGTCCGGGTTTGGGAATGGCAACCTGGCAATGGCTACGTGGAGGCCTACTTTTCACCCCTAATGGGACACAAGTATGGTGTTACTTCAGTCAAAGTCAGTCCCCAGTCCACTATGTTGGCCACCTCCAGCATAGACGGTACCACGCTGCTCTGGAACTTGCGCGTAGGTTAAAAATATGGAAAAATACGAATACGCTTTGTAATACTAACGAAAAAAAATTCATTGTATATCATTAATCTTTGAAATTGCAAACTAATGATACACAATAAATTTTTTTGTATATGTCTACATATAGAAGTCAAAGCGAATTATGTAGTTGGTACGCACACGTACGAGTATAATGATAAAAGGAATAGAATCTCCTAGTGAATGTTTTTCTCAAAATTTTTTATATGATTTTTTTTAAGTTTTTATATAAATTGGAACATTTTTTTAAAGTGTTAAGTTAAAGTGCCGAGAACTCTACATCTTTTCTATAATTCTTCATATATATAAATTCTGAAATATTCTAAAATTTCTTATTCTATAATTTTTGATAAAAAAGTTCAATGTTTTTTAGAAATTATAAAATGAGAAATCTTATATAAAAAATTCTCTTATATAAAAAATGAGAAAAGACATTTCTCATTTCTGAAGTGTTCTACTTCGTATAAAAATTTCTAAGAAAAATTTTCACCAGGATCGTTTCACATAAAAATTAAGTCACGTGAAAGTCTAAAATCATAAATCATGTTTTAGCGATTATTGTTTTGGGTTAATGTAAATTTATGTAATTTCGAAGACGGGAACGAAGATACATACTATGGTGCAAGTAGGCGGCGAGGCAGTGAGAGTCTGCAGATTTTCTCCGGATTCGACGTTACTCGCAACCGCTGGAGATAACGGGCAAGTCTGTATCTGGGATTTGGTTCATCGTAATTTAATCAGGCAAGATCTTTTACAGAGGATATATAATGTTCTTTTTTATAAGAAATTCAATGAAAAGTATGTTGTAATTCAAATTTTAATCCTTAATTTCTTTTGCAAAGTAATATTAGTCCTTTTTTAATGTTCTAATTTGCGTTTCAATTAAGATACAATGAGACATATTATTTCGATTTGTAGATGTTTTCAAAAGCACGAGGGTGCTGTGCAAAGCCTATCCTTCTCGCCGGATTCGAGCTGGCTGATCACTTCATGCACGTTGGGTGTCCTAAAGCTGTTCTCCACTGCCGAACTGATCGACACTTGTACCTCTAGCAATCAAGACATCGCCGAACTCGTCTCGATTGATGATGCTCACGACATGGGAGTAGTTTGTTGCGACTTCTCGACATTCCAAGAAGTCACATGTACGTACGCTATTAGAAATGTAACCACAAGCTTTACATGTAAATGAAGCTCGTGGTTATGAACGAAATTAAGAGTAATGAATGATTTAACTAAAAATTAAGTTACAGTAGTTACTTAAATGTAATGAACGTGTATATTAAATTTTATGTACATGTACATAAATATACTTTTTAATTATAAATACATTAAATTTAATGTAATGTCATGAAATTAAGTTCAAATTAACTTAAAAGTTAATGAAATTAAAAACATTTCTAACTGTGTAAGCATTCCAGATATATTATTTTGAACAAATAGGAAAGATGAGAATTGCTATGCGTGATAAATAATGTTATTATCGCAGATATCGAACCATATACTAAGCTTTATCAACTGGTCACGTGCGGTAACGATCACGACGTGAAGTTGTGGGAAGTTACGGTGAGCCAAAATAAATGCGAGGCCCAACCCTCTACTGCCACTGTACAGCTTTGTAGAGTGATGGAAAAGCACAGCAGTGCCTTAACTTGCGTCCGTTTCAGCAGCAACGGATTATATATTGCCAGCTGTAGTCTCGATAAAACGACAGTAATTTGGGAGGCGGTAAGAGACTTGTCTTGGAGGAAAACTCAACTACTCAAAACAATTTTTTATTAATTTTTAATTTTTAATTTTAGAGCTCAGGAAAGGTTGTGACAATAATCTCCGGTCACAATAGATATATAGCTTGTTGCGCTTTTTCACGCGACGGAAGCTTATTAGCGACAGGTAATATTTTCTGTATTTCCGAAAAAGTTTATAATTTATTTCACGATAATTGGCATTTAATATAATTACAGGCTCTAATGATAAATCTGTAATTGCATGGGACTTGACGGGGAACTTAACTATCGATTCGGAACTTTCAAAAAATATTGGAACAAAGTGGTTCGTGAATGATCCTGAAAAAGTAAGTAATAAATGATAATTTTAACAAAAAATAACATTAACGAGATTCTTTGTTTTAGATTACTAAGCATGAACATGATCTAATGAAAAATGTAGAGACATACGCTAATGAAGTAAGATTGATTCAAAGATTGGAGGAGCATAACGGTGCGGTGAACAGCGTTGCCTTCCATGGAAATAATTTTTTAGCCTCAGCATCAGGGTAAAACTTTTGAAACTAACTAAACTCTTTGAAATTATAAAATCAGTAACACAATTATTCAATTTTTTTTGTTTGTAGTGATAAATTAGTGCGCATTTGGAGCGTCGAAACAGAAGAGGAGAATGAGGAGGAAGTGATTAAAATACAGGAAAAATCATTCAGTCCACTTGACGCTCACACCTACAGCGTCAATTACGTGGAATTTAGTCCATGCGGTTCAATGCTTGCCTCCTGTTCTCTCGATGGAACAACTTTAATTTGGAACACAGAAGTAACGAATGTTTTTTTGCGAATAACATATTTTTAATTTCTTACTAACGACAATTTTCTGTTAACAGACCGGCGATCAAGCAAAATCCTCTTTTGTCAATTCTGGGACAGGCATTCGTGTGTGTCGGTGGTCACCTGATGGCACGAAGATTGCTACCGCTGGTGACGACGAGAAGACAATGTTATGGGACATAGAAACTATGGATCAGTTGCAGTACGTATGCGTCAATATAACAGAATAAATAATATACATATATATAAAATATAAATTTAACATTATAAATTTAACATATATTTTTTATTATTTAACATTATATATTTAATTCATAAAAAATTTAGTAAAATTTATAAAATAAAATTTTTCCGAGAATTAGAATCTCAAATGAGAATGCAGACTTTGATAAAGTCTAAAATAATAAATTTTGAGTTACAAATATATAAGTATAATCTACTAAATAAAAAGATCATTTTTTGTACAGTAAATATATATATATATATATATATATATATATATACATGTATATGTATACATAATTTAATGCGTCTGCAAGTAACTCGATAGATTTATTTTTCTATTTTTAATAGTTAACAGACAATAACACTGTCCAACAAATTTAACTTTTTCTAGACCACAAACGGGATTAAGTGATTCTTATAAATTTTTGGTCGCTGAAAACGAATCCATAAATGTAATTGCTTTATTACATCAGATTTTTAAGAAAATTGATATTAAAAGTGCTAAAAACGATATTTTTTCTTTTAAGTTTATTCTTTTGAAATATCTCGGAATCCTGCGGAAAGAGGAATTTCATTTACGAATTCGTTTTCAACAATAAAACATCTATAAGAATCATTTGATTCCATTCGTGGTCTAAAATCGATGTCGGATATAATTTGTAGAGTAAACAATAATCGTTAGGCAATTTTATAGTGTCTTCGAGGGTCATGCCGACGCGATATCGGCCATTGCATTTACGCATGATTCCCGATATTTAGTGACCGCATGTAACGAAGGCACCTGGCGTCTGTTCGATACTCTAGACGATAAAAATGGTTCCGAAGCATTGATGGTTTGTGACGCTAGTCATGATCTAGGTGTTCAAGGATGTGACTTCAGTCCTACTCCATGCTCTTTGATGTGCAGTTCATGTAGGAAAATTATTTTAATTATTATTATCTTTAATGCATTATTATCTTCACGCATATATTATCTTACAAAAATCTTTATTAAATAATGCAAAAATCAATGACTGTTTGCAGCAAGGGACACAGATGTAAATCAGCAAATATATTTACTAGCAACATGCGGCAACGATTCCTTAGTTAAATTATGGCATATAATTATTCCAAACGATTCATTACCCGATTCGGATAGCATTAAATCAAGCAACCTTGGAAAGAGTTACAAGGAGAAAAAGTCTTTAACCGGACACGGTGGAAATGTAATGTGTGTCCGTTTCTCGCCCATCCATGGAGAAGTTATAGGTAGCGTCGCGACTGATAGAACAGCTCGTATATGGAGCGTGGTAAGCAATCAAGGCAATTTGTATACTCGATACAAAATATATATGAGAACTTTTTCACAAAGATCGATATATTATGCGCTTTCAGTTTTCCGGAAGTTGTTTATATGTCCTAGAGGATCATGATAGTCTTGTTACGTCTTGTGCATTTTCCGAAGATACATCATTCTTCGCTACAGGTCTTGAACTATTATGACTCACATCTATTATAACACAATATTATAAATTTGTATACATTAAGTTGTTCTTGTACAAATTGTTTATATTAGAAATTTTGTTTCTATAAATTTTACAAATTTTAAGCTTAACTAAAAATTGTCACATTTTACATAATCAGTATCATTTTACCATTAATAATAATTTTTTTTTAGGTGCATTGGACAAAACTGTATTGATTTGGAAGGTGCCACAGCAGTTGGTGTCACAAAGTAATTTGATGGATAGCTTGAGAAACAAGAAGAAGAGGGTCAGTAATTAAACAAATCGATTTTATATTATGCGAAATGAACGAAACATGCGTGCGTAAGTTGAATAATATTTGATAAAATTTTGCTGTTCAGGTTGCGGATTGGAAATTATACGACACTTTAAAATGGTTGAACGACATTGAATTATCCAGACTGTCCAGGAAAGTGCTTGCTTTAGGACTGACAGGACGACATTTGCTATCCGTATCAGAAAATGAACTAATATCGCGGTTGGAACTTGAAGATGATGAAGAGGTGCAATACATAATATGATGACTTTATCCACCTCATTATATCGAACTCCTTATAAACTGAAAATTTTTATAGGCTATGGAAATATTAAAGAAACAATTATATTGGCTGAAGCGTGAAGATTGCAATGTTATGGAGAATATAGACGAGTCTGAGATTCCTCATGAATTTTTGTGTCCTATAACGCACGAGATAATGAAAGAACCTGTACAGTGCTCAGGTAAAAATATCATACAAAAATCGCTTTTTTATAAAAAATTATTTTGAAAAATTTATCTTAATAAAATTAATTGTACAATTATTATTCCTAGATGGATTTACTTATGAAAGGGCAGCTATAAATGAATGGTTCCTATGTGGAAAATATACTAGTCCGATGACGAATGAGCCGTTACATGATACTTCTTTTACTCCGAATTTCGCTCTCAGAAACGCTATACTCACTCTACTTCATGGAGAAGGACCACAATAATAATGGCATTTTACACATTTATGAAAAAAAAAAGAAAAAACAGAGCACGCGTTGATAATTTATAATACACAATAAGCAATTTTATTCTATGGTGCGTTAGATTCAATGGTTTTAACGCAATAAGATTCGTTCTCTTTACAAGAATTGAAAGAAATTCGAACATCGATCGGTATCTGCGGACCAATTACACACATGTAAAAGTATAAAAAACTTATAATGAATAGATTTTCATAATTAAAAATAACCGAAAGGATATCGTGTAAAGCCATCAGGAAAGAAGTTACAACTCTTGATCTTTTATTAATGCTCGTTTCTACATTGTAGTTCAATTTTAATTTTAATTCAACTAATTCTCTTTCTCTAGTTCTAAGAATTAGAAAAAGATGAAGAATAAGTTGAACTGAGAAGTTATGTTAAAGTTAACATTGATAGAAACGAGTATTAGAGGAGTTTGAAATTGGAAATATGCTTAGAGAGAACATGTTTTAATAATAATTAAGTAACATTGTCATAATTTTTATCGAGAAACGGTATGCGTCTAAAAACCGCCAAGCGATACGTTATCGATATTGGGAAGCAATCTTTAGGAATGAACATTGTCGAAGGATTTCCAAATATTCGATATAGCGCGTGTACAATGCACGTAATAATCCAGATACCTGATGCAAAGCAACAAGTACAAGTTTACAAAAATTTATGGACAATCTTCGAGAGTTACAGATATATAATAAAGGCGCTGGTCTAATATCAGATATTACAGAGAATATACATACATACATAATATACATGTAGTTAAAAACATATCGAGAATACACGGATTTTATATCGGTTCTAGGCATAAACAGGATTTACAAGTTGTCGAATTCAGTCGAATATGGCGTGGGTTTTTATCGCTCTCTTTTACATCTCCATTTCAAAGTTTTATAATTCAAGTAAGTCGCGTTTTCTCAGTTAAAAATTCTTGTGTTATCAAATGAAAATTTTATGATTTTGTAAGTACAAGGCATTTTTAATATTAATATGAATATTATATACAGCTAATTTTGAATCTAAGATTGCATTGACAAGATTAACTTTGCATCAAAGAAGGATATTTAGGATTATTTAGTGTCGAAGAAAATTATTCGTAGCTTTTTGACTATTTCTTTAGACACTAAATGATCCTAACATGATTTTCTGCTAGGATGCAAAGTTGCAAATATTTATCTTACAGTTGAAACTTTTAAGTAATGAAAACCATTGAAAACTAATAAGTTTTCAATTTAGTATAAATATAAACAATTTTTGCGCGTTATAAACACATTTTAGAATGAATATATAGTAGTATAGAAATATTTGTGCCTAATGACGAGGAGTTATCGTATTTCTCGATTAAAAAAATATCTCGATTTTCTATAGTATTATCGTGTTTCATCAATACTTATTTTCTAAAGTATAACTTTGTAATATATTACAGAAATACGTATGTAACTTGCATAATGATAAGAACGTTACTTTTTATTTGCAAATATTAAGCTGCAATATATTGATTGTTGATATATTTTATTTATTCATAACACTGACATCTAATAAAGAAAAGTTTCGTTTTTAATATGTCAATTGTTATCGATAGTAAGCACAGTGTTTGTATGTACGTTATTATTAATTATAAATGCTGTGGATTTTGTTATACACTTTTTAGAAATTGACGATATGAAATATAACTAGCTATAATCATTTTATAATAATACTGTATTAACTCTTACAGTAGTCTTAAGTGTTATAAACAATAATTATGAAAAAACTGTATATAAAATTGTAACAGACAAGATATAAATGTATATCGCTTGAAGGAACGTAAACTGTTGATTTCTCTTTCTGAGAAATCAGTCACAGGTGATTAAAAACTCAATCGTTTCTAATCAGCATACACAGTTTTTACATGATTTCTACGAATTTTTAATCATTCATTACGAACACGATTTTGTAATTGTGTGTCTTCAAATTGTCACTCGAATTTAAAGTCTGTATTTCTGTGATATAATTGAGAAATCGTTTGTTGTGTGTCGGAAGAAAATGCGATTTTTAATGTATCGCGATCGAGAATGACACATTTAGAATCGCACTATCAAGAAAAGTCCGACACAATCGAGATTGAGCATTTAAGCGATTTTACAGTTGTAAGCGTCATTTTCCTGTATAATTATATACAAATAATAAAATCGATGATATAATAATATCAATCGAAGCAGATAGTTGTGTATAAATAATCGGATTATATATAGATCACTTCTTGGTTTTCTTTTTTATATATCTCCACTAACAATATATATACTCATAATTAATATTCAACCTACAAAACATATTTTTAAATAAAAAAATAAGTATCATTAAATTAACATGCAACAAGATTGTAATGTCATAGTATATCTATTACAATTAATTAATCTTTTTAAAAAATTATTTGTAATCTTTGTAAAAAATATATCTCTCTTTATAAATATAATCTAACAAATGCAATCTGTTGTTAAGACCATAAAACTTTATTAATTTCAACAAAATTCGTTATTATTAGAGAATGAAAAACTAGTTTAATTCCCCAGCAAACGAGAATGAATTGAAATGAATTGATGAAATGGATTCAAATTTTCAGAAATATTTATTCACGAATGTTAAAAATGAATGCTTTTTAATCCTGAATGCATTTTTTATTCATTTATAGAAATCGCATGGATCATATCTCTATGCCTTTCAATCTAAAAATAATATTAGCTTTTTCTATGCACAACACACACATTATGAATACTGTTCAATTCAAAATTTTGAATAGGAAATGCAGTTTTTCAATCCACTTGCATCCAATTGAATCCAATTAAATCCAAAAAATATTTGTTATTTAAAATACACATTCGGATAGAAAAAAATTTCAATCTATTTTAATACATTCTCGTTTGCTAGGTCTACATTGAATTGTATTTCTGAAAAATAAAGAACTTTTGGCTTAATTCAATATTATAATTTTGAAATAAAAACAATTTATACAGCGGATTTCGTTGAATGTAATAAAAGTTTATTTAATGATATATATATATGCCGTTTTATTTAATAAATACGGAGTAAAAAGCTATCTGATTCGCAGTTGAATCATG
Source organism: Atta cephalotes (assembly GCF_000143395.1). Lineage (NCBI taxonomy): Eukaryota > Metazoa > Arthropoda > Insecta > Hymenoptera > Formicidae > Atta > Atta cephalotes. The sequence continues at coordinate 1,717,989 of NW_012130107.1, read as the reverse complement.
CTTCGACAATATCGCTGGATATTGATTACCCAATACTAAGTATATCATAGCTAAGACCATAAAATAATCATTAAAAAATTAAAAAAAGAAGACTATCATGTTATTGGGAAATATATAAATTTGATGCATTATCAGCATATTTCTTACCTGCTGTTTAATATGATTGTATTGACGACAACAAATGTCAATAAGCTTTGCATCAATAATGCGAGAAATATGTTCACGCCGAATATTCTCAAGCCTATTCTCGGATATAAATTTAGCGACTTCAAAGCTATGAACAAGCAAAAACAAAATACCTAATCTTTTATACATAATTTTATTAAGAAGATATTTCAATGTTTAATAATGTTTGTAACTCATAAAAAACAAAATTATAGAAACAAACTTTTTAATAATAAAAAATAAAAAGTATTTGGATCTTCATTTTTAAATACATTTATTTCTTCATATAATTATTCTTATTTAATTTTTTCAAACAAAAACATATATAAACAAAATATTCTGAGATAGCTTATATTTTATATTATCTTATATCTTATCTTATATCTTATATTTTATATTATCTTATATTATGTTATATCTCTTTTATTTCAAAGTTAAATCCTTTAAGAGATTTAGAGAATAAAAATGGTTTTTGAGCTCAATTTTCTGACTTAAATTTTTATTTTAGATCAAAATTTAAATTTGCCTTAAGCAAATTTATCGAATTAATCATCGATTAAACCAATTTTGAAATAGCCTTTCGAATTATTTTGAAGGAAGCTATTTCGAAATTTGAAAAAAAATCGCGTCAAATTTCAATTCGTTTCTAGGCAAAGTTGCCAGATTTTTAGTGACTTTGGCACTATATCATGCTACACTCGCTACATCTGTGTCACCAATTATAGCACTAAAATAAATAATTCAAAGTAACTCAAAACCATTTATAACTAAGCAATATTATATATTAGCCTGTTAAGCACATAAAATTTAAATATTGCAAACGTATCATTAAAGTCATCATTAGCTAATATTTGTCCATCAAGGCTGTGTTCGGGAAGCACGTTATCAATGTTATTTGTATCATACTATCCTTGTTTCACGTTTAATGAATAATGAAGATAGAATGACACAAATAGTACTAATAGCGTCTCCTCGAACCCAGCCTATGATACCTGAAATTGCGACAAAATCGCTAAATTTGTATAAATAAATTCTAGATAACGTCAAAAGGTGGCCATCAGCTATGTGGTATGTGGTTTAGGCGTGCATCTCTCATGATCGTGTGATCCGCGCCAATTGCGATTATGGCGCTCGCCAGATGAGAGGGGCAGTTTTACATTGAGAACGAATCGTTTGTGACGGACAACGTCCAACGATTTTCACGAGGTAAGGCACGACGGACGCGCGGCTCTTGGTCTCCCTCTCACAGACGTGTCGATGCCTCGGCATCTCTATATTGGTGTTATTAAGTTGTCTACCGTGAACTATCGCGAATCGCGAGGACGATCGCCGTCCTTTTCCTCCAGCCATACCTGAGTACAATAATAGATTTGGCTGGAACCTGCACAGAGCCTGATTAAATAAATAGTATTGTCTCCCTCTGTATCTCGCGGACTGTCGCCCCACCTCCCTTACGTCGCGATCTCGCGACGTAGATCTCCCTAAATTTTAGATCTCTTTTTCGAATCGACTAGAAGAAAATCATCTTTTACTGCAATTTCGTGGTTTTTATAACTTTTTATCCTGTACGACGAGAGAATCGAATTGTTATGTGCCTAATTAATGTTTAAGCTCCTCCGAAGTTGACGGTAGGTCGATTGAATCCATTTAATTATAAATCTCTTTGCTATAAATGTCAATTCAATTTTTTTTATATTACATCTGCAAATTATTTCTATTAAAATATATTTAGTATTAATTCTTTTTTATAAGAGTTTTGATTCCATGAAATTAATTAATAATTAATTAGTGCTTTTTAATTAATAGCGAATTCAATTGGATGCACTGATGCATATTGAGATTGTATATAAATTGACGCAAAAATATGTACTTAATATAAAAGAAATAACTTACCTTGAACTCTTCAATAATTTACTGTGTTGTTAGATAAGGTATATTTATAATTATTTATAATTCGAAATATTTGTATTTCACTTTTACATTTGGATCAGTATATCCATAACTTTAATATTTGGCAGTGCACATTAATACATTCAATCAAATTCGCTATTGCATAAATTAAATGGATCGTACAAATTCAACATCAATAACTACAGGCATAAGTTTTTAATCCATCGATTGATTAATTGCTTTGCACAAATATAACTTTGCTCCATAAAAGCTGCATAATGCAATTGAACAATGATGAATTAAAAAACTTGCCTTTTGCTATAGATTTTTGCTCTGGAAAATTAATATCATTAGATTAGATACGCATGAATGAATACAGATATGAACTTATGTATTATGTAACAAAATATTCATTGCAATGTTCTAATCCTCTGCAAAAGAATAAGTTTGTACAAATTTAAGACATCATAAAGATTTCATGTCTTTTAAATTCATATATTTTGTTTGCTTAGATTTTCCTGCAAACTGGTGCTGTATTTTCTTTCTTATGCAGTCATTGAGACTTAATTCTGGTAATTTTTCCTTTTATAAAATATAATGTTTCAATATGATGATCCTTTTTTTCTTACAGCAGGCAGAGATATGGAAAGTCAACAGTTCTGTTTACGGTGGCATAATTTTCAAAATACTCTCTTGAGCTCGTTGCCAAAGTTGCTTGACGGCGGTTATCTGACAGATGTTACGCTCAGTGCCGGCGGTAGACATATTCATGCTCACAGAATTATACTCTCGGCTTGTAGTTATTACTTTAAAGAACTTTTTAAGGTATTTATACGTATAAAACTGTCTCATGTTATGCAAGCCATGAAAATTCATATCTTTTAAATCTATATATTTTGTTTGCTTATATTTTGCTGCCAATTGGTGTTTCTTAGATTTAATCTCGATAATTTTTTCTTTTATAAAACGTTTTGAGTAATATATTGATCTATTAATGACGTAATAAATATATAAATTTTTTTACATTTTTTTGAATCAACTCTATTTTAATATTATATTATTTTCATGCTATATATCATTTTTATGCTTTTTTACTTGTTTCTTTTTTTTATAAGTAATCACATCTAATATCTTCAAAAATAAAATTATTTTGGATAGTTAATTTGATTGCTTAAGCTAAATGTAATGGGTTTCTAAATTAATTCAAACTGTGATGTTAAGTTAATATTGTGTCGCTTGTATGCGATGAAATGTGTAGTTATTAAACAGTAAGATAAAAATCCTATGAAAACATTTTTAGGACTTAAGCGTTTTGCAACATCCGGTCATTGTGTTACCAGGCATGGAATATGCAAATTTATGTGCTCTGGTCAAATTTATGTATAATGGAGAAGTGAATATTTATCAAGAACAGTTACCTGCACTTTTAGCTATGGCTGATACATTGCACATTTGTGGATTAGCTGACATGGCTGGGGTAAGTGATTTTTTGTGCTTAAATGATATTAAAAAGATACTTTGAAGGTACTTTGAAGAGTATAAGGAAAGCTTGTATTATGTAAAAAAAATTATGCTATTCTCTGCATTTATATTGTATTTTCTGAATGTATTGTATATTTTCATTTTTAACTTATATTTTATTTTTTGTATCAACATTTTTGGCGTCATATAAAATACATAGTTCGTAAAATTATTACCAAGTTCTTTGTCTTATAATATAACGAAAAATAATAATATACAAAATATACAAAATATTTAATAAAATATTTTATTTATTTATTTTAGTGCGCGTATTATGTACTAATTTTTTTTTATTAATTAATTTCTGAATTACAGTAACTTTGTATCTAAGCATATAAATTATGATTTTATTTAATAATAAAAATATGATTTTCATTCTTACTATTACTAAGTCAGATTGAGTGCAAGCTTGCTAATTGTGCATAAGAAATAAATAATCAGAGAGCTAAATATATATAACAATTTATTATACTATATATTCAGAAATAAAGACTGCCCTTTTCTTGTTATTAAATTAATGGCGTGTTTTTTTAGTACTTAAGGTAATTAGCATGAATAATATTTAATCTTTTTAATACACTTGTCCTCAAATGAAAATTTTTAATGCTTATAACAAAGCATGGGTTTTTCAACGCCGTTATTCAGGAATATAACTCCTTCTAACAGTTCTTACTTATTCCTTACGAATATATACTAAATATTTTATTATTTTTCACACAAATATGTCTGTTGTAAATTTGCACAAAATAACTGTATTGTTGGTACGCTCAACAATATAGTCAGTATATAATATATAGTTATACAAAACTTATGCAACATTTTCTATTAATAAATTGCACCATTTTAAACCACAATGCATTTTCCTTTCACATTTTTTCTCCTTTTTTTCATTAACATTGATATACAACTGTTTATGCATTGTAATAGTATCTGTATATTCGATATAGCTCATAAATAATATTGCTTCTTACAATTAATAGAATGTCAGTATATTATTTTTCAATTTTTTTTTAAACTGTAACACGTTGCATATTTATAATATAATATTTATATGCGATAGCAGTAAGCATTGTTGTAAGCATTTGTTAGAGTTGTAAACAAATCTCTCAATATCTCATTAAGAGTTTATCTAGTAGAATTTATCTGTAAATCACGATAAATTCAATATGTACATATTATAGCTCATTGTACATGTATTGTAAATGCTGTCCTTGAAATATTCATGTTCAATATACTTAAAGAATACAGAATTGTCATAATATTGTCACAAATATATTTTCTCAAAACGTCGCAGATAATTAATTTCTTTCATACTTTAGCAGAACGGAGAACGAAGCAAATCCGCGTTCGCTTATTCCTCACTTAATGTTTTTATATTATCCTGATCGTGTTGTTTTGTTCAGGTTACTTAAACACATTCACTGTCGTTCCTCAAGAAGTACTTCACGAAGGAATTATACCGCTACACATATTATGTTCGTACATGCATCGAAGGAACGATAATGAATAAAAACGATATCCACGAGATCAAGATCGTTGTGTGTGTTGCAACTAAATGCAAGTGGATGCATCCCATGGAACCTTACCCCATAGAATGACTTTACAGGTATATCTAAAATAGCTTCTTCCATGAATCTCTAAATTACTAAAACTATATATTACCGAAGTTAAAACGGCGATTTCATACAACACTTATGTTTTTTTTTTGCAGTACAATAATGCTTAACAGTTTAGTCAAGTGTGATGATAACAAATGTTTAGCACTAATTTCTTGATTCTAAAGATGTTATTAGCTAAAAGAAAAAAAAATGCATGAAAACCTACAAAATAATTTTGGAAAATAATTTTCAGATATAGTCAAGGATTTTATGTGCTAAACTGTTAGAATTCAATAGTAACTCTTGACTAAATAGTTTTTTAAATAAAAAATTAGATATTTTATTAGGCATACTTAGGCCCAGTTCCACAACGGTTCACGGTTAACTCTTAACCGAGGTTCAACTTGTTTCTCATTTCTTTCCAATTCTAGAATTGGAAAAAGACAATAAGTTGAACCTCGATTAAGAGTTAATTGTGGAACTGGGCCTTAGTATTGTTTAATAGAAATGTTTATTTCTAGAATTATATAAACCAAAAAAACGAAAACAAATGTTTAAAAAATTATCATGCTAAATATCCTTAAGTAATATATTCTAATATTGATTTTAAGTAAATACGAATAAATTGCACATAATAGATAATTAATGTGCAATGCATAACCTGTTGTATAATATATATAGAATATGCTTTACTTTATTTTCTTGAATTTTAAAAGATATATTTACCGTTATATCACATCAATATTTATATTCGCAAAGTTAAAAAATATATTTATTATGATTATTAATTATCAAAAGCAATTTATATTTTTGTATAAATCTTTATAATAATAAATTTATTTAATATTATTCTATTGTAAACATTTACTTTTAATATAGAGACATAAAAGCATATGACGCCGCATAGTTAATACACCTTTAAATTATATATTTTTTGTTGTGTTTAATAGTGTAGTGTTTTTAATGGAGAAATATGATAATTATTTAATGTAATTTACATAGTTATGTCTTCTTATTTCAGAAAAATTCGAGACAGGATAATGATATATATGTGCAATCGCCAGTAATGCAACCTCAGGAAAGACTGAACGAAGAGATAATAAAGATAGAGAAAGACAATGTAATAACTCCTGGATCGTCAGAATCTATATCATTGCCTAAAATGGATACTTTAGAGGATGAGGAGCCTAATAATGATCAAGAAAGTATACCATATTGCGTGAAGACGAAGCCCTATTACTCTATAAACGCGAAGTTAAACCAAAGGGAAAAAATGTCTGTTCCTGTTAACGTATCTGTTAATAAATATGTCGATAGAGGTTATTCGGAGAACATAGCGGACGAGACAGCGCCGATCATGGAGGATCAAGTCACTACAGAAGATGTAAAACCACCGCCAGCTGTGTGGGATGCAAGTTTCAAGTTGCTTGCGGCGTCCACACCTAGTAGAACTTCTCAGAGTTACAACAAATCCAGTGTCACTTGTCTTATTTGTGGTAAACAATTAAGTAATCAGTACAACTTGCGAGTACACATGGAGACGCATAGTAATAGCTCATATAGCTGCACATCCTGTTCACATGTGTCGCGATCACGAGATGCTCTCAGGAAACATGTGTCCTACAGGCACCCAGTAGCTTCTCCTCAAAAACGTTCACGATATAATACGTCAAAATCATCAATAATGTGATGATAAAGTCACTATTGTGTTATTCTATATAGACATTTATATATAGACATTTTAACCCTCACTAGGATACCTTTTCATCAAAATATATTTTCTGTTAAAAATGATTTTTTTCGTTAAATTACAAAAAAAAGAAAGGGAAAAAATTGAAATGAAATTATTTCATTATTAATTAAAAATAATTAAGCACTGTTCTAGATATGTTGAATTAGAGAATAATTTAGAATGATTATCTATGCCTATTTATGATAAATGATAGATGAACATAATTGAATTCGTAAGAGCAGCACTGGACTGATTAATGATAAGACAAGTCGTAATAACATCTTCGTTTAAAGTGAGGTCCCACGGCCCGCGGTTCAACATGGCTCGTCACACGATTAGTCTCAAAAGTGATATAAAAAAAGGTTAAAATTGCGGTCCTACGACGCAGAAACAAAATGACTCACTATAACTCGCGGTTCATCAGCTCACGAAACTGTCGGTAAATTACGCGAATGAAAGAGCTTGCACCTTGATTGAACGAAGTAATTAACTACTGTGCGTTATTGCACTACGCAATTTTTCTATGCTTGCATATAAATGTGTGAGAGCTTTATTATTGCTAGTTGAGATTTAAGTAACTTTTTGAGTTTCTATAATGAAAAAAATGTATATGAAATAACTTTGCAAGTATTGATCACGTTCAATAGAATATTTTATTTTTACTATTGCTACCGTTGGAAGTTTTCTTTCGCGCTAATTTAATTATACGTTTAGATCTTCTATAGTCCTATATCAGCAAAGAAAACTTTCAACATTTATAAAATAAATATTCTGCTGAACATGATTATTGACGATTCATAGCGTAAGATGCCTTATTAGCTCGTCTGCACGAAAACTTCTTTGACTCGTGAAATTTATGCCAATTTTCGAAAATGTCATAAGCTACAAAGCGTGAGGAATAACGAGTCATCCTGATTCCATGACGCGTATAGGCTTTCCGAGTTATGGCGAGCCATGCCGAGCTATGGACTATGGAACTCCACCTTTAAGTGTACAAAGTGTGATCATGTTCCTGAAGACCTTTAGTGTTCGAATTGTTATCGCTTTCTTGTTATTGTTATATCGTTTTAATAAAGACAAGTTAGATAAGTCGTGTGACTCTTAGTGAAAATGCAATATCTACATATGTGCAAAAATAAAGCTGCAGCAATGAAAGAGCCGCAGAATCTTAGTTATATGGGATGTGAATTATTCTACTAATAAAGTCGATACAAAAGGTGCAAAAGACACTGCAATATAATTTTTTAATCATATATCAAGAATTGTATTAAAAAATAATATACAATATTTTTTTTGTAGACTACGAAATAAATAAAATGCCTCCAAAACTGAGTTTCCTTAGAAGTGGCAATAAATTCTTCCAAAAGTTAATTATATCTTTTCTATACGCCATATTTTAGTATTGCAGTCCTGTCCGACGGAGATTAACGTTTCCTCATCCAGCCAAACTAAGCGTGTTATTTGACTCTGAGGATGAGCATCTGAAATATAAATGTTTATTAATTGCGATTCATTTACAAAAGGATATTTGCTACACTTACTTTTGATGATAGTATGTTTCGCTGGATTTGTCACACTCCAAATGATGATAGTGGTATCAAGACTACCACTTGCAACCATGTCACAGTTTGGAGACCAAGCAACAGAGTTTACTCTTGCATTGTGAAAACCCCATTCTCTATTATGTGCAAGCTGCAAATCAAATCAAAATAATTTAGATTTATATCCTAAAAATTGTTCTGTTCAAACTATATTTGTATAACGGATATTTAGTTCCATACTACTCACCCTCTGTTAATCCAATAAGCACATAACAAGCCATTAATAGCAATTAATTCATTAATGAAAGCATGATTATTTTATGCTTAATTATTTTATGCAAATATTGCTCCAACATTATAGTGCGTCACAATTAAATTTAATGAATAAATGCTATAAGTACTTATCCATTAAATTTAGAGCTTTAGACGGAATTTTCTGTTAAGTTTACTAACTCTATTACAATTATACATGTTGAATTATGGTATTAAAAAAGCAAAATTTTTTGAATTAAAAATTTTAAGTTAAATTACTATTCTTGCATTTCTAACACAGTTACTGAGCATATAACAAATATTCGATCATGCATGACTTACAACTACATTTAACTATACATAATTGAATTTAAATAATTCAAATTATCTTTTATGTAAAGTACTTTACCTTATATTCTGGTACAGTATACAGTATAACTTTTCTGTTTGCATCACAGGCAACTAAATATTTATTATCAGGACTATAGGAGGCATCCGTAACTGGACCCAGATGTTCTAGTTCAGTCTTTTGAGTTAATGTAGTGTCCGATAACTCGTAAATATAAACCTACATTGTACAAAGCTTGATAATAGCATATGAATCAATTTTTTACATTTTTCGTATACTATAAGTAACAGACGAACTTTATTGTCAGATGTGGATCCAACAGCTACATCTCCGATTTCTTGATTAATTGATACGCATGATGGCTCATAATCGATTGATAAACTAGACAGCTTTTTGCCATCTTGCGTAACTGCGATCTGCAAAATACAGTATCAATAGTAACATCATTATTACGCAAAATTTACAAGTGCAAAATGTCTACAAAGATACTCAGTTTTTAAAAATACATTTTACAAATCCTATAATAGCATAAAAAATTATCCTTATTAAAATTATTCCGTTTTCAGCTAAGTTAATTTTAAACTTGCTAAATATTTTGTTAAATTTACTGAATAAATTTGAAAAATCGAAAAAATGACTTTGTAGACATTTTACATTCGATCTACCTGTCGAACTGAAGCCACTACAACTATATCGTTATATATATTCAGTCCTCGTGGTTGCGAATCCAATTTTACCACACTGGTCTCTGCGTATGCATTTGTCGCAATATCGATTGATCTTAAAGTATCGTCAATGCCAGCGGTATAGAGCAAGTTACCCGTAGCCTTCATCCCGTTAATTTGATTACCATGACCGTGCCCTTGTACACGTTCATTTTCACCTGTCTCCGCATTCCAATTGGTGATATAGCCATCGTGAGAACCGGTGTAAATCGTACTTCTATCAGGACTTAATGTTAGCACCGTTATTGGTTTGTTATGACCCTGAAAAAAAATATTGGATCAAAACTGATATAATGAAAAGAATATATTAAGAATAAATTAATGTTGTTCTAATTAAATTAGAACTTTAAAAGAGATTAATCAATCAGGAACAGGAATTACTTTTATTATCTTTATAGGCTTCTCAGAATTGTCGACGTCAAGATAGTTGATGAAGCCGCTAAGTGACACGGATAATAAATGTTTTCCTTGCCACAGACAGCTCACCTAGAACAGATTATTTTAATACTTCTTTTAATATTTACTTGCATACTGTGCCTTTCTGTGTATTTTTAAACTGATCTGTAAGTTACGAACTTGTTGATCGTCGACCGTCGTTCCCATGTTGAATTCTGTAATTAAAGAACGCGTTTCTACATCCCACAGTTTACAGGTTTTATCTCCGGAGGCGGTTAATAATTGCTTACTATCAGGCTTCCATGCAACCTGTAAATATAAATGTGTTGTTCAATTACATTTATTTTAAATAATATTTTAAATAATTTGTAATCATATTCTTATGTCACATCACATTACATTAAACGATTTAGATTACATACCCCATAGACTCCACCTTGATGTGCAGGGGATCCTATTTCTCCAACAAAATCAGAGGTTGTTCCATTATACAAAAACACTTTCCCGTCGAATCCACCAGAAGCAAACAGATTTCCGTCAGGAGAATAACGTACAGTTTGAACGAAACGAGTATGCTCTTGCTTTGTCATTCTGTATAAATAACATGTAATGAATCACATGAAGAAATTATATAATATTATATATAATAAAATTATATATAATAAAATATTATATATATAATAATATATAATAATATATAATAAAATATTATATATAATAAAATTCTCATTCAACAGAATATAGACTAAATTTTGCGTATGTGTACATACTTAAATTTGAATGGAGGGCCTTCGAATATTCCAATAGTGTTATCTTCACTTCCAGTTATTAATCTAAATGGTCTAGCCGGTCTAAAATCGCATGAATTGATAGATTTACTTTGACCAGAGATCTCACCCACCGATGTCCCTGTTTCTGCCATAAAGACATGCCCAAATCTAAACGTAAATTATTAATATGTCAATATTACTTTTTTAATGATCTTAATCTATCTTAATTCTTCAATAATATATCTTACTTCTTTTACGCATTCTAGTGTGCAAAGTATACCTTTCTCTTCCTTCTCCGACCACGACCATGCGCTGACTATCCGGTGACCAAGCAATGTCTTTGATAGGTCCGCCAATAGGGTGGAATTCATTTTTTAATATATGCTCCTTGTTAACTGTATCCCAAATACGTACTTTACCCGACTGATCTGAAATAAAATCACTACTACGTTGGGTTCTTCATATATTAAAATTTAATATAAGTTGAAAAATAATTCAAGTGCTGTGAAACATTCTATGTATTATAAAAATATCAATGAAAAAGTGATAACATACAATTATCAAAGATTATGAATATTAAATATTATGCCTTATGTTATTTACGGATGATAATTTCCATGTAAAAATAATGTACGCACGCACGTACACGCACACACACACACATACACATATATATATATATATATATATATATATATATATATATAATATTCAAGTAATTAAAAATCCCGATAAAATTAAATATTATAATTAAAATATCACGTACCTCCCGAAGCTATGTAAAAACCACTAGGAGAATATTTGGCAACGTTCACAGGGCAAGAATGTTCTGTATAAACATCTGCAATTGCTGGATTCTGCAATGTTCCGAGATACGCAAATTAGTCTGTTATTAGTAGTAAACATTTATTGCAATATAGAAACTCACGTCAATATTTCTAATGATAACACTGTTGCCATTGGTATATAAAAAGTTCTTTCCTTTGGGATCGCCGCCTAATACAAGAGGTTGTCCTCTTTGGGTCCTTGGTAATGCAGCAAATATATATTCTATAATATAAAAAAGCAGAAGCTATAAAATAAAGAAACAAAATCATCTTCAAATGAATCAAAACTAAATATCCAGACCATCAATAATTTATTTCCTATCAGCACATATATTGTAAATTTATAATAAAATATAAGCAACAAAATGTATAATTTATAGATTTTTTTAAAACTACGTAACAGATAAATTTTTTAATATAATTTTAATAATAGATATATTAATAATAGATATTATTTAATAATAGATATATTATTTTATATTCCATATTATTTTTCATAAAAAATTGTGTGTGTATATCATTTGCTCTATAATTATCTTATTTATTTATATGATATATTATTCATAATAAATAAAATAAATTCATAATATTAAATAAAATAATCTCAAAATCAGAAAAATATGTCAAATGCACAAAAGAGATCAAATATCACGCGAACAACGCATAATGCATCCAGGTGCTGGAACCAAAATACTCTTCCTTGATACATTGGCATAAGTCCAGCTTCTAATATTTCGAATTATTTTGAGCGCTAACAAGCTATAGTACATCCTGCATCGTACATGGATATAATTCCAGAAATAATGTTGTTTAAAGAATTTTATATGCCTATTAATAAAATAATTTGCAAAAAAAAATTTATTTTAAGTAATATTATATAGCATATTATTTTAAATAACAATAATAATTTTTTATTTCTTTCTCTTTTCTTCAATAATTTCAAATATATTTGATAAATACAAAAGATTTATGATTTATTATTATATTAGGTGTAATAAAAAGAAATCCATTATTTTTGCATGAAATTGAATGGAACCTAATATGACTTTTTGCTAGTATAAATATTATAAATATTTAATAATAATTACTATATAATTATTATAAAAAATCATTTATTCTTTTATGGTTTTCTTCATTCTGATAAGAACATAATATATATAAAGTATATAAATCTTATCTACAATCTTATCAAACTTGAACATTTAATATTTGTGATTCATCTTCCTTTTTCTAGCGTGACTATATACAGGGTGTCAAAAATCTCGACATATTTTTCTTCACTTTTTACAAAAATTCGATTAGAGAGAATCAAATTTTTCTTAATAATTTTTTAATTTTAATATAAAATTTGATAACAAAAAAATTAAAAAATGAAGGCTCCAAAAATAAAAACCGAAATTAAACAATAATTTTATTATTCCTTTGCATCGAGCACTAAGTACATTTAAATTTTCATTCTTTTCATGAAAGACTTGCCGATCACGATATTCTCTCTAAACGAAACATTTACTCCAAATCACACCTAGAAGAAATCTTTGGGGTAAGAACGCCAATAGTTTTTGAACATCCTGTATATGCACATTGACATCAGCCGTGCGTCCAGCGTATCGTGTCACACACGACTGACACGACACATGTGTGACAACGCTTCAAATTCGAGTGAAGCAAGATAAACCATGATTTACGCGGTTAAACGCAAGAGATGTGTAAAATCGTAGAGGAGCCTCTTTTCGTTGTCTCGTCGGTGCGTCGCAACGCCTCGTGATCCGATCAGAGATAAGTAAACCGGAAAAACTGAGAGGAAGATATTTCATGTAGCAAATCGGTACAATATAGTATAGTACACCGGTACATAAAAGCAAAGGTAACGCGTTCAGGTATCGCGACTTACTCGTTTCGTACGACATTCCGTTCGGTGAACCCTGTGCCTCTGCACGCCCAACGATATCTAAATTAGACCGAGCGAGAGAATCTGGTGTTTGACGTGAGGATGCGACGTCCACGACAGCCTACGTGTGATAGCTCCGCGACAGCACCCACCTTCCGCACACAAAACACACACACACACACACACACACACACACACACACACACATGCACAAACACATATACACACGCACACATATATACCAAATACGCACGCGCTGCATGCACGCACACTTACGTGCAAAATACTTGTTCCACCCTTCGCCTTATTTGGTTGAAACATGAACAAAGATACTACTAGACGCGCCTGGCCGAAGCGTGCACGAGAGTTGGTAGGAGACACGATAGAGACATCTGCTGGGAATTTTTGTTGAACTAAATTGCGGCTAAAATATAGATAAAATCACAATGCAATAACGGCCTGAAGCTTTTTTGAATTAAAAAAAGAAAAAACGTAAACACAGAAAAATTTAAAAAAGATACACACGAGGCTTATTTGTTTTATTTTTTTACATATTTTTTCTCTTTCGATTTTTTTTCTAAAGTGTTTAAATATATATTTATTTTATTTATATTTTATTTATATTTATTTTATTTTTATTTTATATATACTTAGTAATTTTAACTCTATAGGCGCATAATTAATATTATTTAATATTTTAAGCACATTCTTAGAATATTAAATTAAATTATGGAAAATGCAAAGAAAATGTAATATAAGACAAAGAGGAAACGAATTTAGACAAGAGAATTTAGTAATTTTGATCTGTGTATTAGGTGTAGTAAAAAGAAATCCATTATTTTTGCATGAAATTGAATGGAAAAATAATGGATTTCTTTTTACTACACCTATTATTATTTTAACTATATTTTTTTATATACTTTTAATCTGTTTGTTTTAATTATACTTTTAACAACAATTGAAAGTCTTATATATAAACAGTTAAGATTATTTTCGAAAAACTTATGTGACAGATTTTTATAGGTCTTTGTAGATTTATCATACATATGTATATTGAACCGTTTCTAGTAAAAATTTGATATAGATATGTTCATTTTTAAAATTATTAGCGTATTAAACGAGATGCTACAAGAAACTCGGTATATACATAATCTTTATAATGTACTTTATTATATAGAATACATCTTTTATATTATATTATTATTACTTTTTTGTGTGTCATACAGAATATGTTGAACGAATGGATAAATTAAAACTGTTTTAATGTGTAAATTAATCGTAATATATATATCTATTAATATTATAGTATAATATATTGATTTGATATATATCAATATACGTATATCAATATACATTTTCATATAATTTTCAAAGTAAAAAGATAATATGAAACGTAACTTCTCTCTATAATCATCTCTCTAGTCATTTCACTTATTCTA
Source organism: Atta cephalotes (assembly GCF_000143395.1). Lineage (NCBI taxonomy): Eukaryota > Metazoa > Arthropoda > Insecta > Hymenoptera > Formicidae > Atta > Atta cephalotes. Next base: position 1,702,896 of record NW_012130107.1, on the reverse strand, counting down.
ATACATATTTGATATAACTATCTTTTTTATATAATATATTTACTATATAAAATATTATCACCACAAGATCTAAAATAATATTACGTTAAATCTATATTCGCAGTGTTTTCGTATACATATATAGTCTTAATAATTTATTCATTCATACATATGCGGTAGTATAATGACATGCACATCATGCACACATTTGCTATAATATATGTATGTGTAGAATTTGTAGTCTAAATTAATAAAAGGAATTGTGGAAAAGCTAATAAATGTATAACCATCTGATTTAATAATCTAAAATATTCATCTAAAAATATAAAAAATGAAAGCAAGTTGATCATTTCAATGAATGAATAAGCTGCTGATTTAAATAGACAATTCATTAATGCATTAAAATAATGTACCAAAATGACAATTATGAAACAGCAAAAATGTTGGAGCTTATAACAGCAGCACATTAAAAAAATAATCATTGTAGCATAAAATTTTATCATCTTTGAACAATTAGGTAAAGTTTTTCCCGTATATTAAATTTTTTGTAATAAAAAATTTTAATATTTCGCGCGTATGATGTGTATATGCATATGTGGATATTTATACATATAATATATCATGTTATTTTTACTTTATCACATTATAATCTCATTAATCTCGCCTTTCAAATATATATATTACATGTTCTATATTTTATCACACTTTAGTTCTATCTTATTGACATGTACTTAAAGTTAATAGTGGCAAATGTTTCAAGTATTTACAAAACGAAAATGAATACGTATAGATATAATAATCAATAGTAATCGTCACGTAAAAATATATACGTAATTTATATATTTATAAATACATACGTAAAAATATATACGTAGATTTTTAAACATGCTGTTCCTTGTTCACGCAAACAACTTGATTTGCGTGAAAATTCAATAGATGTAATTCATTGAGTATTACAATTGTCTAAATACAAATACATATTTGTGCAATTAGTTGTAGAAATTTTCAAATTTGCAATAAATTTTAGCAAACTAATTATTATGTGTTAAAACGAATGATGTATGTAATATTCAATGATTATTGATGATAATGAGATAACATATGCAAAATACAATATTTTTCAGCGAGGTACATTAGTTCCTTTATGCGACTAATGGCGCATATATATCGAAGAGAAATAATACGTAACATATTAAATTTATATATTAAATTTATGAAACAAAATATAGGGGAATTGATGAATCAATTGCTGTTTTGAAGAATAAAAATTGAATTAAATAATACGCTTGTAATGTTTTGCGTTAACAGTTTCGAGGATTTAAATTGCTCATCACAACCTAGGATAATTAATATATGATTTCATATTTTTCATATTTTTTGCTGAAGTATGAGCCATGACAATCACATTGAGTATTAAATAAATACTACATATAATAAATGAATGAAATTAAATAAATGGAACTCGAATGATATTCATGGTCGGATTATGCGAGTGGTATTAAGATTGCGTATACGAATATATACATGTATTCCTGTCGGCGTTTGTATATTAAGAGAGAATCTAATTACCGACCAATCGTCAAGTTTCCAATTTATGCAATTCGAAAGAATTTATGAATTCTTCCAATTTACGCGGATTAAATCGTAAATTCTTATCTCATATGAAGTTACTCAGTCACATTCCACGCTCTGTATCTTTCATTCCAATAATAGGTAATATTCGATAAATAACAATGCGAAGATTTCGAAAAACGAGTTCGATTCCTCTTTCATACTTATCGCAACGACGATATCAGATAAATTAGAATGCGCAATGAATTAGTAATTACAGCTGATTATTATTACGTCGTTTACGCGACTGCAACTGGTATCGCTTGTATTTTCAACATTCCCCGTGTTTTCCATATCTATGATAACAAACGTGGCTACTGTCATCTGTCTTTCCGCAGGATCTTGATGGCGATTTATTTTTCGAAAAATCTCATTATTACGAAGCGATGCATCCGCGGGAAATATCTTGTATCATATATAAAAGAGACACGAGACATCTTCTCAGTAATAATGCACTCCGCGTTCATTCAAAGTGTCCCGAAACATCGTTCTTTCATAGGACAACGGATGGCGAAGATGCAACGCTTGCGATTGTCGATAGTTCTTGTCATCGGCAATGAGGGACATTCTTCTCTTTAGCATCGACGGCTCGATCGTCCGTTTTCCGTAGAACTTGCTGCCACTCTTAGCTTCGATCTCTTCGATGGACGGCAAACGGGAATATCGAAGCTCGTCCACGTCTTCGTCCTTCGGCAACGGACGCTTCTGGTCCTCTAGAACCGGTCGGCCGTCCGGGTAGACCCGTATCACCATCGGTCCCGACAGATACGGCTTGCTGGACTCCGATGACTGGATATAATCTCCGCTCGCCACAGTCTCCTCACCGAGGCCGTTCGTCTCACTACCGCTGTTCGCTGCAAGAAGAGAAAGAAAGAGATGGAATTAAACAAATGCGTCGACGTGACTTCGAAATTGACGTTGGTTTATAGTCGTCGAGGATTAAGTAACAGGTTCATTATACAGGCGCAATAGATGTCGGGAAGTACATATGTCTTCCAAGCGAAATCCTTGTCCGTACTTCATTAAGATTCACTAAAGCTGTGCGAGCGGATCACAAATTTCTTAGTCAACGATGACTTTACGTAGAAATTAAATTACACTATTAAATTCATAATGTCGAATTAAATTAAATTTAATTCATAATGTCAAACTAAATTAAATTTAACACATTTCTTGAGTCAAATTATACCCAATTTGACTTTTTAAAGTCATTTCTATAAGTCGTTATTGCTCCGTAATATGTCATTAATTTAATTAAAACAAAGGATGTAAACAATTTAACTCAAGAAATGTGTTAAATTTAATTTAGTTTATTATTTATTAAATGTATATACGTTAATATGGACCTTGCTTATTTTGAAATCACAGAAATGAATTGATTTACATTTTGACACACATAGAAGTTAAAAATACAAATTGGATACTTTCCATTTAGTGACACAAATCTACACAAGTGTCCTTCTATCTTTATTGCTCACTGAATGTCAGCAAATGGGAAGTGTCCATTGTTATTTAAATCAAGGAATTGAGTTACCATTGTTACTTTGATGTTTAACAGTATGTGTGCGTAGAGTATAAGAATCATTTGTATGCCTGGGATCAATTGCAATATCTTAGACAATTATAGAACCAGATTTTTAATTCATTGTCAAATTCTTGATATTTCGTGAGAGAAGAAAACTTGCATACGTATTAAATTAATTATTATTATAGTATTACGATCTCTCTTTCTCTCTCTCTCTCTCT
>NW_012130107.1:1692405-1699540 GCF_000143395.1 Atta cephalotes | reverse complement strand
GTCATACGTATTAATTAATTATTATTATAGTATTACGTATCTCTCTTTCTCTCTCTCTCTCTCTCTCTCTCTCTCTCTCTCTCTCTAATACATCGCATATGATTATATATGTATAATACTATTAGTTGTCTCTTGTTACACTAATAATTATTATTATCGATTTCCGAAACAGACTTAGATCTTATCTTCGCTATCAGTTTTTAGTCGTGGGCGCTTTTATTTTAGTATGATAGAAAAAGAGTAGTGTCGCGTGTTCCAAAAGGAAAACAAGATAAATATGTTTGTAATTCTTCACGGGCGAAGATCATTTTGGATCAACGGCCCCTATTTTATCGTCCCTCACACGTGGTTGTTTCTAGAGGCCTGTACGACCTCCGCATTATGATAATTTAAAATTCAATATCTGTATATCAGTTTGTGCTCTCTTCCGACAGTTAGTTGAATGTCATTAATTTATAGGCTACAAGGACTCTGCAAGGTAAACGTGCAGGAATTTGCCCTCGCAATGGATGAGTGCCATGTGTACATATTTGCGTGTGTATCTTCGGCCAGCGAAAGAAGAGCTGTACAGTTATAAATTTCTCTACCATGAAATGTACAAGATAATTGCCATTGATTTCATGAAAAACTAATGATGTATAACGGTAAGAACATCGTTTTTTTTGCTGTTTCTTCCCGTTAAATGGATAGTGTATAGAGAAGTCCCTTTTCTATTTCGCTAGATTTCTAACACGATAATTGATCGATAAACGCCTGAAATCACGGGCATGCAACGCTTGCGGCTTTCATCGCGTGTCAATGCATTATTAGCGTATGTATATACGCATGTATATATGGGCCAACAGAGAAAATGTGAAAGCCATCGTAATGCGCCCCCGCGCTGGGACTCTCATCGTAGACATTGAGAAAAGTGACCTCCTTTCGTGATCTATCAAAAGCTCGTTACATAGGATTGTCAGATTGTCAATAGATTGTCCAATGATGAATAATAATAAAATTCTCCAAAGATATTTCTCAAACGTCTATTTTCTTATATATAATTTAGATTATGTTCACCAGATACTTAATATTGAAATTAATATTATTATACTAAAAAACAATGTAAAACTGTAATTTTTGTAACTATTATTTATATCAAAGAGTTACAATCAAAAACTGTTTTAATTAGATTTATTCTGATCGGACTTATTTCTCATCATATTATATCGTTAAACTATTTTACATTTAAATTTAAATTGAAAAAGATGGATATCTTTAAGAACTTACACTAGTTATTCGTGTGTTAAAATTTAATAAATCCAAGTACAAACGTTTCAATCAAAAAATTTTAACATATTTTGTTTTTTAGAATTATTTTTATGAAAAAAATTTTAATTTGACAAACAATGAGCACTCGTGATTTAATCTAATTGATTTGTAGTTGAACGACGAATGTAATATGACTCCAATAATATCAAAGAATCAGTTCGGATTGGTGCAATAGACCGTACGATCCTTTTTTTTTTCAAAAAGAAGGGAGAAAGTGCGTAGTCAATGACAATCAGCTAGGATCGGACGCAATATCGTTAAGGGAGAAAAAAAGACTTTCTAGGAGCACAAGCGCGAACACGAGTGGGATCGAAACCGCGACTAAAACTTTCTCGAGGTGCGACGTCCGCGAGACCACGATCGCAGAGAAATTCCGAAACAAGGAAGAAGCAAATTTACAAAATATTTTTTTCAAATAAGCTAAGTGCATTTCTTTTTACCACATTATCTTATTACAATGGCATGTACACGCAACTAAAGCTTTGCAATTTTGTATAAGATAAGCGATTAAGAAAAAAATATTGCACTAAGTGGTAATTTTTATTAAATTTTATTGAAAATTTTATATGTTTCCTCTAGATTATGAAAAGATTGTTTTTATTTATGTAAGATTGGGTGGAGGATGATGAAGTTTTGATTAATTTAAATATATATATAGATAAAGTAATAAATATGTATAGATATGTAATTAATTCTTTTTTTATTTTCAACAAAATGCTAAATAAATTGTAAAGCAAAATTTTGATTTTAATATCCTAACTAATATCCTAATTTATTCTATTCCTAAAACTTCATTGACTTTCTTTTTCTATAAATATCCTTTTTATTTCTCATTTCTATATCACACAATATAATCTGTTTTGATCTCTATAGATATAGTAAAGACTCTAAAGACTATAGTAACCAATAATATTTTATATATAGTTTCATATTTAAACTATTTGATTGATTATAAAAGATAATAAAAGAGTACACTCACCTAAGTCGGCTACAGTCGTGAAGTAAGATTCCTCGGTTTCATGACTGATTCTTGATGCGAATCTGTTGCTTCCCACCATGGCGTGCCAAACTAAAAACAAGACATTACAGTAGCTTGAGTACGAGGTCGCTAAAGTGTCAAGGCTGACATTCTCTCGAAGTTTATTTGTATATTTACTTGAATCAAATAAACATGAAATCTCTTCCACGATATACAGCCAAGTAAATATGAAATCTCTTTTCAATATTACAGGAATATTTTCTTACTCATTTCTTTCGCGCCACGTTGATAGGGGTCCAACCTGTCAAGGACATTATCGTCCATGCTAGCGAGGCTCCGTACGCCGGTTACGAGCAGGTTCTTATTACAGTCCGGCCTCGAGGAATCAGCGCAAAACCGTGCCACTTGTTTGCTGAATAGTCCGTACAGATGACTCATCTAAAACGAGAAAGAAGCAAGTCTATTTAGAGCATGCAATGGCCATTGATCCCATACGTTTGCGAAGAGCAAAATGCGCAACGTCGATTAACTTCGTGAGAGGAATGAAGTGAAAGAATGAAAACACGCGGAGCTTCCTCGATAGTTTATCTTTGACAGTACGACACTTATGTTCTATCTTTAATGTCAAAGTCCATAAGATGAATCGTATCGCGCGCGCCGCATTCTGACCGCGTCCGGTGAAACTCAACAATGTGTAACGTTGGCGACGGAACTGACAGTTAAAACCGAACAAATATGTATGCACAATACGATGTCCCGTACATCACGTATCGAATTGCGCGATACTATCGTCTTTTCGCCGATACAAATCGCATCAGTCGCGAGAAACGGTCATCGTTCTTGCGCCCGGTGATGACGATAACAGTGAGAACGATGTCCACACAGCAGAGTCCTTCTGTGGCTCGGTCCGATGACGCGCACATCCGATCTTAGAATTTCTAATGAAATAAATCTTCTGTAACGACGTTCTCATATCCCGCGGCAATCTTTTTACGATTCTATTGGTCTATTATTCTCACGTCGCGTGCACACTTTCGACACACTTCTTGGCGAGCCTATGTTTCTTGTGGACTTTACAAATTAAACAATCCATCTGCGAGATTACTCTTGACATACATTTGTAACTAAAAGGAATTTAAAAACGCGCTAAGAAAAAAATATACTAAATTTTATATTTGTTTTCAACGGCGCTAACTACAATAAATTTATTTATAATAAATAAATATTTACTCATAAAAAAAATGACAGTTAAATCAAATTAATGATTTTTACTATCAAATAAATATATCTCCATATTTATAGTAAATGTTTTTTGTTAGGGCTATATATTTTAATAAATATTTATTAAAATTTTGTATATTTTTTCAGTATGCTTTTAAAAAAAATTGAAATGTTTATAAAATTATTAGATTTAAAGACATATGTTTTGAAAACTTTTTCAATTTTTTAAGTATGTCTTAGGTCGGTATTCAGTCATATAATTCTTATATTTAACATCATTTTAAGAACCGTCTTAAGATATCATGAATTGATTATAGACTAGTATTTGTAGTTGGTTCTTATATTTAAAATCGTTTTAAATACTGTCTTAAGGTATTATGAATCAATCAGAGAACTCTGTATTAGTATTTTAAGACATTAATTAAGATGTCCCAAAAGAATAGACTATGAATACCGCGACAGAGAGTCGTATTAATATTATTTATATTTATGACAAGTCCCTTTATAATTAGTTATGAAATATTTTCATAGCTAATTATAAATGTGATTATGTTTACTTTCTATATATGATTATTAAACATTTAAAAAAATAAACTAAAAGTCACAGAGAAAAAAACAAGACAGCGTTCTTTATCTCATTTTTTCTGCAATGTTACTGTTGAAGATTAATGTATCTTAGGTATGTGATAAATTATTGTCCCGTTTCCGCTGCGATTCCGGAAACTAAGAGAAAGCGGAGATGAGCGAGATTCTAGTTATACGCGAATTAGCGCGGAAAGACAATGACTACATATGCTGTTACGCTCGAGATACGCTCTTACATTTGGAAACAGCAATATTTGTATTTCGCGTCCATCAAATAATTAAGTTAATTATAGAAAAGCATACATGTATAATTGAATCACATATCATTTTTAAAAACTGTTTAAATATTTAAAGTCTGAATAATTGAAAAAAAAAGAATTACTTCAACTTTGAATAAATCTCAACAAATGTTTCTGATATACATAACTACTTGAAGTTTGAAAATGTGACTAAAATACACAAGAAAAAAAATTTTTTTTAATTACAAAGGATTTTTTTTAATTACTCAGAATTTATTATACTGCAAATAAGTTATTTCAATCTTAAATAGATATTTATTATTTGTCAGCACAATTGTTTAAAAATATTATACTAAACTTTTTTTAACTTGTGATACAACATGCTCATCTCTGCTCTCTGAAATCGATTTTTAATCCGTATATTGATCCGAGTTCCTTCGAGAAATTGATCCTAGATACGCTGCACTGCTCTTGAACTTCAACTCAGCTTACTCGTGCGATTGCTTTTACTTGCTTCAGGAGTATTACATGCACACATTTAATCCGATATATACAGCCGCGAAATACCGTGTGCATAGCCTTGGCCAAGAGTACGAAGCACTTTCAATGACTGACGATAATTCAACCTTAGTCGGCGTTCGCCAATTAAAGTTCTACACTGCATTCTATTTTTAATTTTAGAGCCTGCAATTTGTGATAAATATCGCTGAATAAAAATAAATCTAAAGAAATTAAAAATTGACGTTTTCTTTATATTAATTTATATTAATTTAATTAAAAGATTATCTATAGATTTTCTAATTTGATAATCCAATAAACATTAAAAATAAATATCAATTATAAATATTAATTTCTGATATGCATATTTTAACTTCATTTATGACCTCCTATACATTCATTGTGAGATGAGAATTCATGCAATTATCGTGTCATGGTGACGATTAACAGTCAGTGTAATTATCTTCCCGGTAGCAGATCATCATAATCGTGATAATCTTTAGATTTTTACAATTGTTCGTCGCCAGTTAACGCTGCACTAAAGACATTCCATGGGAAACAGGGCTTGGAGATAAAGAATACGATCCGAGTGTAAAATCGCAAGTATCCGGCTATTGATTGATAACATCGAGCAGTTTGAGATTAAAACGATTTCCACAACTCCACAATATTGAACGTGTCATTCGTACACAATTATTCGCATTATCGAAAGATTTATAATAGTAAGAAACAAGTGTTAAATTGCTATAATGATTCCTGTAATGATTTGGTATTTGTCAAATAAATCTAAAGAAATTAAAAATTGACGTTTTCTTTATATTAATTTATATTAATTTAATTAAAAGATTATCTATATTTTCTAATTTGATAGTCCAATAAACATTAAAAATAAAAATCAATTATAAATATTAATTATAAATATTAATTTCTGATGTGCATATTTTAACTTCATTTATGACCTCCTATACATTCATTGTGAGATGAGAATCCATAAGATTAAAATCCAAATAAGATTAAAATAAATTACATGATTTCAAAATAATTCTTTCTTTCCTCTTTCATCAATTAAAATAATATATTTCTAATAATAAGATTCTTGAAGAAATAAATCAAAATAAATAAAAAATGTAAGTCATTATAAACTAACATTGGATGTGTAAAACTTGTGCGTATTTTTAACAATAATTGACAATTACAGACGTTTCGACCACAATTTGGATCATCTTCAACAACAAAACGATAATAGATTTAAATATTGAGAATTACATTAAATTTTTATATAAACTAGGCGTTTTTGTAGAACCAGAAATATATCGCGAGTATAAAGTCAGAAATAATCATTCGTGGATAAATCTTCAACCATCTATTATACAATATTTGGCACAATATATTTTCCGATCGTCGGATATTAAGATGGAAATATTAAACGTATAATATCTCAGTTCTATTTACAAGCTCAAAAATTTATTTATTATATGATTATTCTTATAATGACTTATTCATTATCATTATAAACTGAGATCATATAAAACTAGAATGCACGCATCTGATAACGCTTATTTCAAGAATTTTATTAAAAAGTAAGTCAGAACAAATGAGTGTATGTATAACTAGAATGTTAAATAAATAAGGGTAAAGGAATAGGGTTCCTTGCTTAATAAGGAACTCGAGACATAACGAAACCAGCAATGTGTCTTTCTTTTAATTAAATTATTTCAATTAATTTATTCTTTTTAAGTAATTTACTCTTTTTAAAAAAATTTTCTTTGAGAATTAAGAATTATTCTCTCTTTGAAAATCTTAAATCATCGATTTTATTTAAAATATATATCACATCTAATAAATAAAACAATATAATATTTTTATATAATATTTTATTTTTAAAAAATATTTAAAACAATCAAAACGTAAAAACTTTAAAATAAGATATCAGTTGCTCATCATTAATTGTAAAAATTGTGAAACATTGTCATTATTTAAAACATAAGAGGGATTTATAATAAGAAAAATGGGAATAGAAATCAACCTAAAAAAAGTTAAATAAATCATTCCGATATATTATTTCGTAAAATTTTGGCACATCGAAAATTTAGATTATTTAGAACAATCGAGAGTATATTATGCTTGTATTAAGATAAATTCAGAAAAATCAATCTTGATTATTCTTTGCGTAAGAACTAAGTAATAAGTACAAAATAATAAAATCAGTTTAATCAATTAAATCCTAATCAAATTATTATAATAAAAGAAATTATGTATATATATATATATATATATATATATATATATATATATATATATTATA
>NW_012130107.1:1689801-1691688 GCF_000143395.1 Atta cephalotes | reverse complement strand
AAATTATTATAAATAAGGATTTCAATGAATACATGAAATTCTAAAATATTTATCGAATTCATGTTAAATTTATAAATAAATATCCTAGTTTTTATTGATACATCATTGAGAAATTCGTGCAAGTATAATACAAATTTATTACTGCAATCGCAGCAACCGAATACGCCCATGTGATTCAGATGCAATTCAGATTCACTTGCATTGGATACACTCGATTGTTCAGTGAAAGTCCACTGAATAGTTGATATTACGAAGAGATATTTGCAACATCTCTCATTCGCGGTTTCATGGGAAACTATAAGTGAAAGAAGTTTAGCGGCTACAATTTTGAACATAAAAAACTTGGATGGACGGAAATTATGGCGATAAAAATAAATATTTCTGTGCTTATCTTTTTTTAAATAATTTGCAAAAAAGAGAGATGTTAAGAGTGTCTTCTTCGCCATACTAATACAAATGAGAACGCAATGTACTCTGACGGGAACAACGCTAGTAATATCTTTCTTTTTTGTGTAAAATTTTATTCCAAAGGAAATAGAATGCGCAAAAGTCTTTTTTTATCCACTATATAACTATAAATGTTTCTTGTATCTTTCATATTTTCACGTATCTATCTATTTTTTTATATTTCTGCATTCACAGAATCTATCACCGTAAATAATCAATAAATTCGTGAAACAGTTTGTGTTCACTTATTTTATACAAATATACTTTTACTTATTACACGAATTATATGTATTAAATTCATATAAATCGTAAATTATTTTTCATATTTGTCAAATAAAGATAGAAATTGAACAATTTCAAAGCAACATCAGTTAAAATAGTCAATGCATTCTAATAAAATTTTCTTGCTTGAAAAGTTTTTCGAACTTTTACTTTGAAAGTCTCAAATATTAAAAAAAAAGATCAGATATACAGCTTCATTAAAAAAATTTAAAAAATCAGATAACTTTAACAAAATTAGACTTCACAAAATTAGACTTAAAGCAATGCTTTAAAATGCTTTATTTAAAGCAATGCTTTAAAATGTTCAGAAGCTTCACTTAAGGCAGAATTTAAAAAAAAAACTGATAAATCCCTTACGCCAAACTAATAGTATTAGCATGTAATTAACAGAATCGACAGAAGGATGATCTGTACTCACTTTCTCATCTCTCGAAAGAAATTCCCACATCGGTATCGCTGAGCCGGTGACTCGCATCATCACGCAGCATCCAAGTAGAATGCAGGTAGCAATCTTCATGATGGAAATCCCGCTGATCATCATTATGCTTGTTCTCCTTTTCCGTTTTCCGTCCGTTCTCAACGCGACACTCGCTTCACGCCAGCAGGTGCGATCACACGTGCAGTCACAGGTGCAATTGCCGCCGTCACGATAAACAATCAATCAAACAAGCTCAATCTCGTTCTCGTCACAGGATCGTGCTGCGATCGATCGTCTCGTGTATACTGAGTCTCTATCTCGTTTGCCGCTTCGTTTTATGTTGCCTCGCACATCCAGTGGCGACCACGCGTCTCTGAGTGCCCCCACTTTGTCCATCTATCCGGATTTTGTACATACGTCAGTACGAGGAGCGGAGTCCACGGGATCCGGAACGTATTTACGCGCTCTAGGAAATCACGCTGACGCGACGCAAATATGCGGGAGTGCGAAAAAAAAAAGAAGACATTCCTTAATTTCATTCGACGCGCCACACCGAAATTCCTGCGCAAGACAAGCACACTAAATTGAAGAAAGCTTGAGATTCTCTTTCGCGATGTAGGCTGATGGGATAAAATGGAGATTTATTGGTGTCGTAAATTGTCATTAGATACGCTGCTTCGCACGATTTAACGATTTGTAGATACATTTTTTCTAACATTGCCAAAAAAAAAAAATTTTAC
>NW_012130107.1:1684371-1687138 GCF_000143395.1 Atta cephalotes | reverse complement strand
TATATATATATATATATATATATATATATATATATATATATATATATTTTACATAGCAATATTTACACTCTAGGAAATCCCTGACACGATCAAGGATATAAAAGAACGCAAAAAAGCGCTCCTTAATTTTATTCGGCGCCACGCCGAAATTCCTGCGAGTGATCCACCGCAAAGTTGAAGAAAGTTTACGGTTCCCGCGATGGAGTGAAATGAATGAGATCCAAGGTGAGGATTCGTTAATGTCATAATTATGCTTATTAAGTATACATCATCTTTATATATTATTTTATGTCAGTATTTATGCGATCTACGAACTCACGCCGACGCGACATAGGTATGCAGAAAGTGCAAAAAAGCACCTCGTAATTTTATTCGGCGCCGCGTCGACATTCCTGCGTGAACCACACCGCGCCGAAATAATCGCTTTTCGTAGCGGAAAAATATCCCAAGATTTTAATTAATTAATTGAGAGATATCGTAAATCTCTACAGAACAAATTGCACGTAATTAGAAAAAATGAGATGATTCAGATGTTACAAAAATTTATCAAAACTTATCAATTCGCAATTATCAAGAAAATATCTTTTAGAGAGATAATAGATAGATAACTTTTAAAATCATTGAAGACTATTGTAGAGTGAAGCTTATATCGTAATTGATCGCGTTAAGTAATTTATTTTGTATCCATTTCTACCAATGTAAAGTACTTTATCTATTATTTAACTTTAATCTTGGTTTAATTTGCTTTTTATCTTCTTCTAGTTTTAAAAATTAGAAAAATTAAACTGAGAATTAAAATTAATCTACATTAGTAGATATGGATTTTAAGCTTAAAGTACAGAAGCAACTGCTGAGAAGATGCACTTGAAAAGGGGCTTGATCCTGTTTGTCCAGTTCTTCTATCTCAGCATTCTTAGATCATTTCTTGGGATATAATCGAGCCCCTAAGGGCAATCCTTTTTCTTTTGAGTCTGCGCGAATTATCTGGCGAAGTTTTAAAAAGTATTTTTATAACTTTTGATGATTTTATAACTTTCTGACTTACGTCATCGTACATATAATGCTGAAATCTTCAGTAAATCTAATAAAAAGTATCGCACGTATTTTGTTAACGATCCTCAGTGGCTTACATATTTTAGAAAGACAAACCGAGGCCAAGGCTTTATCGTTTCTACCCTTTTAACTCTTTATTTTTAAGTAAGATTACTTACTTAACTACGTTATCCGTGAATTTAAGTAAAATACATGCTAGAATAAAAAGAAGAAATTATCAATGATGAAATTAACATAAATCATTAAGCAGAGTTAAATTATTCTAAAAATAGTCTAATACATTTCGCGAGTTTATAAAGTCTAAACGTAAACAAGACAAATTTACGACAGCAATAAACAAGTAGATTCCGTTTAATAAACAAGTAGATTCACGATCGAGATATACTAATCCTTGTATGGAATGTCCACATTCCACGAGTTTGTGAGAAGTGAATTTTTCTTCAATGAAAATCTCGTGAAGGGAATCATTGTTTTATGAAAGATTTTGTTATTAAATAAAATTTAAAATAAAATTTTTGTTAATTAAAATCCAATTCATTTCAAAATTAAATTCAAAGTTAAATTAATTAAAAAATTTATGCTTTTTAATTAATTTTAAAAACATTAAATTTTTTCAGTGTTTTTCCTGTATCCACAAATTAATTTTCATTCCATCTTCAAAGCTAACAATTTGAATAATAAATTTACTAAAAATAGATAATTTTTTTAAATTATTGAACAAAATTTAGTAACAGATTCGCTTTACAATATATTTATTCAGAAAAAAATATCTATTTTATTTTAAAAAAGATCGTGATATCACCGAATAAATGATTATGCTAGCAACATATAGCCCCTTTCGTATCATACATTCAAATAAAGAAAGTATTCTTGTAGAAAGTATAGTTTTACTACGAAAACATTTCTTTTTTCTATACACATATACTCGCGATATTTTGAGCAGCAGATAAGGGTAAGTGAATGACACGAATATTGCGGTGACTGATCGCGAACGAGCATCACATCGAGCATAATCAAATAAATGCGTGAGCGGAGTGTCAATTAAAAGCGACACCGATTGTGTTGTCTGTATGCGATCGTATCGACGTGGGTCTGTCAGGAAGGCTTGCGGTCAGGTAAAACGTAATTCGTAACAGTGCATGGTATACATAACGCCTGTCGTGTTATTTATTCAACGTGCGCCTGTGGCATACGAGAATAAAATTTGTACATCATTTCCCAATTTCACTTTCACATTCGTCTCTTTTCGTGCGAATGATCAGTAAGCACACGTAGACATCGTCCAGATAACTTATGCCAAGTGTTTCGAATGATCGCGTCAAAAGAGTCAGAATGTTTCGTATCTGATTGCACATTGTGAGTAAAAAACAATTTTCATCGCGCAATTTCGATTTATATTTCGATGCTGCAATTTTTTTGAAGATAGGAAGTTGTTTGAGAAACCGCAAGACTTTCCTCTTAGTTTCAGAGGAATCAAATAAGTAAAAAAGCGTCAAATACGCTGAATGATACTTAATGTGATATTTCTATATAATTTTTAAATACATTTTTCAGTTATAGAAACAGCACATCGATTAAATCGACTTAAAACGTAATATCGCAAACTAAAACTGAAATAGTAATATCACAAATTAAAATTTAATTGATCGTCAATTTAATGATATTATAATAAGCATTTTAAAACAGTCTCAATTCAATCCATAATTAAAGTGAA
>NW_012130107.1:1666868-1684143 GCF_000143395.1 Atta cephalotes | reverse complement strand
TATATATATAATATATATATAATATATTAATATATATATATATATATATATATATATATATATTAAAGTTATTAAATTGTCGATTAATTTAATTTGTGATATTTCAACTTCCATTTGCGATTTCAAGTCCAAAAATAATCGGCGCAGTTTATGATTGAATATATATAATTGAAATTATTATTATAGACACTCGACTGTATTTAACGGTTTATTCATGTAACGGTTTAATCTAACTTATTATTATTCATTAAAGAAATTGTTTTTCTGAAAAACTGAATAATTCTTCTCAAAATAGGAAAATCGATTTTAGAATCGATTTTATCGCGTTATTACAAATATGTGATCGGTTTATAATCGGACAGAATTGTTTTTCTCTCTTGAAACCTCGCGCTTGATACGTTTCCGTGACTTCTACATTCACTGTGCGAGCAGCTCGGGAAAATTCACGCGTAGGAAATCGAACAATGGCATTTACGATGTTTTTCCGTGGCGATGACCAACGTGAGAATGCCAGAATGCAAACATCGCCACTCGAGCGTGTTCACGTGCGTATTCTGCGTGCAATCTCACAGCACGTTCATGCGCCGGGATAACACACCTCACATTATACGTGCAGTTATGCGGTGCGAATATGCATCTGCTTTTACCGCAACGAGTGCCGTTCCCAATAATCTTTTAGATTAATAATCTCATCGACCCGCCCGTTTAATAGCAAGATTTGCGCTTGCAACTGCGAATATAATGAGGACTAAACTCAATAATTACTTCAATAATTTTGCATAATTTGACTTAATTTTACTTCAATAATTTTGCATAATTTGATTTAAAGGAACAATACAAATTTTTGTTTAATTATCGTCGCAATTACATCGAGATCCTTTCTTAATTATAAATGATTATTGAAGTTTCCTTTATTAAAAAAAAATAATATATATATATATATATACATGCAATTATTCTCTTTGTATTTCATAAAGTAATAATAGTTCTGTAAGATATAATTTACTAAACAATAAATATAATCTTTATTTAAAAAATATTATTTTATTAGCAGAATTTTTGCCTAAATAAAACATTTTGAGCTAAATCATTCGCCAAAAAAAAACAAATAACGATACCATTAAAAGAGAAAAATGCATATTTTGTATAATTTAATTAACATTTATGTTATAATCACAGCCTTTAATGACACTTTTAATGACTTTATAAAAATTTAACAAGTGCAATAAATATATTATTTTTATTTTTTAATTGTATACGTTTTGACATATTAAATTTTTTTTTAATGACTAAAAGATAAGTTTAATAGCTAAAAGATAAACAGAATATAATAAAATAATAAAATGTAAAATATTATAGTAGCTAAGAAAAAAAGTAGAATTATATGTGAAAAAGAATTTTATGAAAAATATTCTGCAAAATAGGTGTGCGATATTAAACTAACAAAACAACAAATATTTGCATCTGACAGAAATATTCAAGGTGGTCAAGTCTTACCCTGCAGAACAATAGCTATGTCGCACTTATGACTTCTGTTTTACATATCCTGTGCTTTATCTATGCGCGACTAATAAATTTATTGTGTAACAACAGGTGGAATTAATTCGCTTCGGCACGTAACGTTGTTCCTTAATTGGTAAGGAGAGTATCATTGTGATGAAATCACATCACGGGATTCAAATCGTCTAGAAACTGACAAAGGTATATCCCGTTACCATCGCATACATCGTACAATTTGAATTGAATTGAATTGAATCTCTAATTACGTTTCTAGGATAAATCCTATCTCTGCGCAATTAGACAAACGCAAGTAAATATATGCATACATCGTTTTCAGAGGGCCTGTCACAACTGAGGGAATCGATACGATTTCCTCTCAAAATGTGTTATTGAATATAAAAATCTAAGCGACATTTATTTTTTTTTTATCGATTCAATCTTAGATTTAAAAGAGATCAAAGTTAATGCTATATTTGATTCCTATAAATTATCAGTGAAATGATGAGATGTATAGAAAAACATTTTATTAAAAACTTTTATGATTTTTTTTTATATACTTTATAACTATGCATTTAGCTTTTTCAAAAATCTAATATTTTAAAAAGACCATTCCCATAAAGTTTGAAGAATTATTTAATCCCTTAAATCATAAATTAGGCCGATATAAAAAAATTGATATTTCTTAGAATTTTATGTTTAAGGACATATTTTATGGAGAATCAAATTGGTTCCAAGCAATTATGATAAGCCCTTGTCAGTCTAAGAATCTCGAGAAATCTTAAAGTTAGAAAAAAAAAGAAACAAATAAGCGAATAAATTGTTAGTCGAAGGCAATGACGGATTCGAAATCGTACAGGATGCTGTCATCGCTCAGCCGTAAAACTTGGTTAATAGAGAATCAGCCAATTAACGCGCGCCATCACCGGTGTCCCTTGACCTCCTGCGATGTTCTTCGCGCTTTTAACCGGGTATGGCGCGCATAATTGACGCGTTCTTCGACCATCCTTCATGACGGATATCCTTCCACACTGATGATGTCGAAGACTGAAAGGATGACTACACTCGTACGTAGACACATCGAGGTCGAGCTCGCAAACAGTTAATTGAATTGGAAAGCAGAATGACACAATCTAAAAAGCACGGCTTGGTGCGAAACGCAGTCCACATCCATAT
Source organism: Atta cephalotes (assembly GCF_000143395.1). Taxonomy (NCBI): domain Eukaryota; kingdom Metazoa; phylum Arthropoda; class Insecta; order Hymenoptera; family Formicidae; genus Atta; species Atta cephalotes. The sequence continues at coordinate 1,681,470 of NW_012130107.1, read as the reverse complement.
TTGTCGCGATGGCAAATAATTCGCGATCAGAAATCATTTTTTTTCTTACAAGCAGCGATTATGTAAAAAAATTATAAATTTATAGCTTTAATGTCCCGACTCTACGGAATGTTCTTTCTGTTGCAGACTCTTTGGTCGATTTTGCATCATTATAAAAATGAGGAGTTTTTGGTAAACTGAACTTTAAAAACAAAAACAGGTAATTTGTATTTCTTAGTTAATTTTTCAAAAACTTTTTGCAATTCATATTATGATGATTTCTCTTTGAAGAATGCCGTTCTTTTCTTATTAAAATTTGATTAAAATAAATTAATTTTGTCGCAATAAGGTCGAGATAATATTTGCTCTTTTCCTCTTCCTCATTTTTCCGTGATCTTATTTAAGATTACGGATTATTGAGGAGTCTTTTACTAAAAGGAAATATTGCAGATACAATATGTTTGTTGATGTTAAATATTATTTTTTATAATAACTTTTTAAGAATTTCAATGAAACGATGTTTGTAATGATTTGTTATGACGTAAATTCCAATAAAAAAATTTATGAATTTTTTACCTTTGTCTTGTATTTTTTCAACAATATTATCCCACATCAACTGAAACAGTCTTCGGCAGTTTATAAGGTATTAATTAATGACAGAACGACGAAGAATTGATTGGAAAATTCCGCATAAAAATCTCACATAAAAATTCTCACATAAAAATATTTCACACATAGATTTGACAAGAATAGTTTCTGCTTTCTGTAACACGGATGCAATTCGTGGCAACCAGAAGTTGTACGATTTCGTACAAATATATCTGTTTCGTCATCTTGAGCGCATGTAACTGTATGTCTATATTATGCATTGTTCATCTAGATTATGTGGAAGAATGATAATTATCTCAAAGATAGAAAGAGAGAAAAAAAGAAAGAATGCCGAGAAATTTATAGAAAAAATATAAATATATATAAAGATATATACGAAGAAGAGATAGTGAAAAGAAGAATGCGAGAAAGTATAAATCTATATTAATTTGATTATCTTTGTTAAATATAATATTATTTATAATCTTTGAATATTCTAATAAATTTTGAGGGATATAGCTTAAATTTATAACGAAACTTTAATAATAATTCTAACTTAAATAATATTTCTTCTATAGTAAAGAGTTTTTGCAATCAATTGGCTTAAAAAAACATAATAATTATTTGTGCCGAGAATGAAGTAACGTGTGCATTTTCTCAATGTCTTGTATTCATATAAATATCTTGTAAATAATTTCAATTTGATCATCGGTACGTAAGAAATATAAATGCGTAATTTGTCTGTAATTTTATATTATCTATATATCTATATTACTCGACTTGATGATCCTGCTAAATTAAGTTAGTGTTAATTTATGCATGAAGATTTTTTTGCCGGAAGTGAATCGACATCTCACTATCTTTTTCAACAGGATATTTTTGATAGTTCATGGAATCAATTTGTAAGTTACGACTTCTTTAACAGCAATGACTATTAACTGAATGTTATAATGAAACAATTTGACTTGGACCAGACATTACATAAAATATCATTGTCTGCTTCCTGGAATTGAAATGGACGTAATGAGTCACACTTTATTTCTCGACGTCGCAAAATAAATATATGTAAAAAATAAATATATTTAAAAAATCTATCTTATAATAATTCTCCTATATCTCGCAAATAAATACGATATGGAAATGTTTTAATTCTCAAAATCGAGAATTGTTTCTCTAGATATCAAATCTTGAAAGGTACACTGAAAAAAATAATATTATATCTTTATTGATGAAAATTATGTCAATAACATTATTTTAATTGGAAATTATTTTATTAATTCATAATAACACTATTAATGATACAAATACGTCTTGTTCATGTTTTAATAAAATTTTATGTTTTATTAATACTTTTAAATAAACAAAATTATTTTCAATTAAAATAATGTTGTTGATATAACATCATTTTTTTCAGAATAATACTAGGAGATTTTATTTTCTATGCTCTTGAATTTTATTCTTTTTGCGCAGAATTACTTCCTTCCTGATTGCGGAGCATCAGAAACCTCAGCTTACCACAATCATCATACTTGCTTCAACATTAAATTGACCACGGCAATTACATAACTCAAATTTAATCGAGTGCTCGTTTGACACATTTGGAATAATATCACGCGATTACAGCGTTGAATGTTTCGCGCAACAATGATTCCTGTTTTTGTGTCCATCGATTGCAACGGAATGCAAAAGGACGAGAAAGCGGAAGCACATAAAAAAGGGGACTGTTAATCATTTCCTGTTTTTCAATTTCCTTTTCATTATATTGCACAGTATACAATTTAAAACAATAAAAATATTTTACTTGATTGTATATAAATATAACAATTAATATAATTAATTCTATTTTAACTATTAATTGTTTAATTAAAACAATTTATAGATAGATTTGAATTATATAGAAAAAGTAAAAAATTTTAAATAATATAAAAATAATATAAAAATAAATTTATAAAATAGTATATTATACATATTTTTTTTTATGTTTCATTTAATTTACATACATAATCCAAAAAGCCTTATATTTATTTATCAAAAAATACGGTGTCTCGCGCCAAATATAGCTAGCGTTTCTTTACACGAGCCGGCGAGTGATTAATCTATTTCAAAATGTTATGAAATAATATCTTTCCAACGATATATAACGTCATACATAAAAAATCGACTAGATTTCCATCTATCGGCTATATGTAAAAAGACTTTTTTTCTAATCCAATACAACAAATTTATCTTTTTAAAAAAAATAAAAAAATGGCGCCGAGTGTTTCAGAAAAAAATCGTTATATAAATTATTATACGAGTTTGTATGTGTGTTCCTCGAAAAAAAAAAATGACTTCCTATTCCGAATCTATTCCAAATCTATTTCTCAAACTGTCAAAGTAATAATAATTTTTTTTTTTAAATATGTGAAATGTCTTTAAATTACCACAGAAAACATATTTAGTTGAAACACTAATGTCATATAATTATTTTTAAACAAAAATACATGAATATAAGAGTATCTAACTGAAATAAAAAAATTTTTTATGTAAAAAAACTTGGCATCGTTAGCAAACTTGATTTGATCTAGCACAGAGCCAAATTTTTTTATATTAAAAATTTTTTAACTTAACATCTAAATTTTAGCTAAATCTATTTCAACGAAATATAATAATAAATATTATAAAATATTATAAAAAATGTAGGATATTTCTACGTAAGTATAATTAAATATTTTTTCTCATTCTTTGGCAAATGTGAAATTTCGTATTTTTCATCGGCAATACGTAAGCAGCACGGAGAGCCGATTTAATCATTCCGGATACGCAGGGGTTTTCAATCCCACAATCGATCGATGACGGCGTGGTCAAAACATGTAGATCCGACTAGGTCGTTACATTAACACAAGTCGTAGAAGTGAAAAAAAAGAGATTCCAGTTTTGATGATCATAATTTCTCACCTTTCTTGGAATGCAGGAATCCGTACAGGAATGGATTACACATATTCGTGTAATTCTGTTTCTCTAGGTCATCGTACTATACGACGACAAAAGCAACGAAGATAATAATGACAATTATGATAATAACGAAATACGCTTACGACCACTTTGTAGAAAAGATTACATTATTTCGTGAAAATGAGCCGGAAATTATTGAGCAATACCGAGTGACCTTCGTCGTATATAATATTAAAAATAACAAAAAAGAAGAAAGAGACAAAGATCGAAGCATACAAGTTTTAGATGGATAGTAACGACGAATAATGGAGAAGGATTATATGACTATAATTCGCACGTCAAAAAATTGCGAATTTTACAAGGTATCGTCATTTTCATCGACATTATTATCATCACACAAAGCAATGCAGAAACCGGCGATGAAAACAATATTATGGCTGATTAATGGCTGACAGAGTCTGATAGGGAATTCCGAGAGATGGGTACGTCAATGTGAATTAATAATTTATTGGAAGAGAAGTTAAATCGAGCGTGCCGAGACAATAAGTAAGAATTCCGTGACGAACGTATTTATTTTGTTCGCAAAAATAGAAAATCGCTCGGCCTCTGAAGGCCGATATCTGAATATCGTCAAATAAATCACAAAGCGTGACAAAGCGTTACCGATATTAATTATACTTCTACGAAATGGAGATACTGGCAATAAAAAATCGAATTCTTCGAGATCCAGTATCTTGATGTGATAAAGCACGATTTCGTGCTGTCGGATTTATTTTTTATTCATTGCATTGTCGCTACGCATGATGGCGTGTGACAACATGACAACATGAAAATTGTATGAATTGAAAAAATATCAAGTTTAAAAAGAAAATGAGGACCAATAAGGCAATAACAGAACCTTTTATTAAAAATTCCGTAAATGTGAGGAAAACAAAGAAACGTAGAAAAATTGAAAATATTGCGAAATATATATCTTCAAAAACATGCTTCTCTATACTGAGAAAAATTTTTGGTTGAAAATGGATAAACTAGAAAATTCTAATCATATCAATTAGAATTTTGGTTTTAACTCAATTGTATAGATTTAACAAAAAAATTTTAATTTGTTTATTTTCAATCAGAATTCCCATTAATACAACCAGACTCTTTTTCCAGCGTAACGTATAAATTGACTTATGTATGTATATCAACAATCCATCATCATATGAACTTGTGTAATGCTAAAAATTTTTACTGGTTTTATTGATCATTAATGAATAGCATGAAATGTAAATAAAAAGAAAAATTACATCGAATTAGGAAAAACCCTTTTTTTTTTTAGAGAAGATTCTTTAAAGTTTCCTGTAAGGCCTTTGACTTCTCTGATGACGCACATAGAAGAAAAATTCCGATTAAATTTTTGAACACAAAGGCATGTAACAGTATGTCTGTCGGCATCGTGTGCGTTATACACACACACACACACGCACACACACGCACACACGCACACACGCACACACGCACACACGCACACATACACACACACACACACACACACACACACACACATATATATATATATATATATATATATATATATATATACGTAGTCTACGTGGCACGCCATCCACCACGGCGCAATCAGGAAATCCCGTATCGAGACATTCTGCTCGAGAAGATCCTGGACCGACGGTCTTGGTCAGACAGTTATAGTTGAATTATAATGAACGGCGCGTGCTAGATTGGTCTGATGTCGAAGTGGTTGAAATTAATCTGCCCAGCAATTTAAAATGTCTAATTTTCTCTTCTCAACACAGATAAAACAGGTAAATCGTCTGTGAATAAACAGAAGCGTTTATAGTGCAAATAAATAAAAGAGCGCTAAATATAGTTTACCGGATCTTGGTACCTAATATTTCTGTATGAATGATTAAATATATTTTCCAGTTCTTCAAAGCTGCACAGCTGGTCTTAAAATCCTGAAGCAATCCTGAAGCTGGAATAATATCAGTATTTACATTCTTTTTTAGGAGACTGTAATTTTTAGATTTCTCACGAAGTTATTTTTGCACATATCAAATTTTATTCTATAAAAAATGATGCATAAGAATCAATCTTTTATGTTACAAATTTCCTCCAAGAGGAAAAGTCAGTCGCATGATAAAAAAAGAACTAATATATACGTAATTTAATCATATTATACTTAATATATGTGTATCACAGTATACTTTGAAAATTGCTCTGTATGATTATCAGAAGCAAAAAGCTTCAAATAAGAATTAAATTATGCAATTCAATTACAATTACATAATGTCTGAATTCATGAGAAAAATTCTCAAAGCTAATTATAGTTCATAGCAGAAGGAAGTGGTTTAGTGATGGATTGATTATAAATGCTGAGACTCTTATGAGAATAACTAAGTAGTTGCTATTTGAAGATAATTCTCGACGATGAGTCAGAAAGCGGGAGAAACTTTTATGCACAGGAGTAATGAGACTCCGAATCCGTGTCATCTCTCCCTTGCAAGACAGACATTCGCGATATCGCTAATGTCCACATTTACGCCCACGCAGTCGTATACACGTGCCTCTTGTACGGCAAGGCCGTGTGCAAGGCCACGATGCGCCGTGATTTAGTCGTATGTCACAAAACCGAAAGAGAAGACTCGCTTCGCAGGCTGACCGTGTTCGATGAATATCTGTTTCTTTTTTTTTCATCACGGAATAGTTCCGGTTCTGTATGTAAGACCGTTCAAATTTAATCCACTCGACGTAACACTAAATCGAAACGCTAAGTCAATATTTTCTAGCTAGAAGGAATTCTCTTTTTACCTGTCTTTTTAACGGTCAAACTTTCTATCTCGTAAAACTCGTAAATATCGCTTAAATAATGAAAATAAAAGTGTGTTAATAGATAAAACGAGTTAATAGATAAACGATCTTTTCTTACACTTTCATTCGCAGATACTGCCAATTGGCATTATAAACATGTCAATCTCGTTTTGAAATGTAATTTTAGATATAATTGGATACAATTAAATTTTAAACTTTAATAAATTTAAAAAAAATAATGTGTAATATGCACTGTATTTAATTAACGTAAAAGTAATTCGTGTAAACAGTGTAAATGATCGAATTTTAATGTTTTTTTGTGACATTTTGTTGATATAAAAGTTGAAAAATACAAATTAGAGACATAATTGAAATCTGATTTAAAATTATTGTCTAATAGAAATTGACTGCTTAAACGAACTTACGTTTTATCTTCGAGAGGCATCCTCCTGTTGACGTCAACATGAATAATATCGAGGAGCCATAAAATGTTAACTCGGCGCCAAATAGTCGCGTAATGTTATTGGTTTTCTAGAGAGATTAATAGTAAATATTAAAATTTGTTTTTCAAGATGCTTCAAGGAATTCAATAGAACTCCAAAGAAACTCCAGCATTTGTCATTCAAATTTAGTTCATAATACCTGATCCAGACAAAAAATTCTCTATTTTCTTTGCAGAGAAAATAAAGACGGTTTCTCGCTATTATATGAGACAGAACCACATTCCTCCACCTAATTTCAACTTCAAGCTAATTCTTATAATCCCGATTCACACATTCTTTACATTAAAATATATTGATAAGCATGTTATCCAAGAAAACAATATTCATATTTCACATACAGTGAGTGCAAAAAAGTATTCGTACAAAGAAATATTTTTTAAAAAAACTTTATTTTTTAAAATTAAATATTATCCAGCGAGAAATGAGTCATCGAATTGATGTCGAATCGATATCGATACAATGATTTCAACACCAATTCGACGTCGATTCGATATTGAATTGATGATCATTTCTTGCTGGGTAATTAACAATTTATTCATAAAGTATAAAATAGACTGTATGTTTCTTAAAGTTATATATACCAAAAAGATGTGTATTAATTATAGAAAATATATTAAAAAATAAGCGAAAATTAAAAGTTCCATTGTTTGGATGCTCAAAAAGTCGAGATATTTAGCTTATATTAGAAATACATGCAAAGCTCATTCATATATGTTAGAACAGAATGTATTCATGGTATAAAATTGCTAATTAATGTTTATTTTCTACAAATAATACTTTTTTCATAATAAATTTTCTTGTATACTTATTGCTCTTATCTTGAATACTTTTTGCTCTCATCGTAAGTTATTTTTCTCGAATTAAAAAATTACAAGCAGAGAAGTTAATGTAAAATAATTCGTAGAACGGATAAAATCTATATGGTACTTTTCCACGCGTAAACTTTCTTTAGGGCTTTATCAAATTTTCCAGGTCTTCATCAAATTCAAGGTTAATATCTAATATCTGCATGTTAACAGACGCGCGTAATCATCTTGTCGCGTGATTTTACATTATTTCCTTGAGAATCTTAAATACTATTTCAGATTGATTGCGTTGAAAGTACGACAACCATATCGGCACGCAATTACCATTTCTGAAATTCATTTATATATTAATTCATTTATATGAATCATTCATTTATATGAATATATATAATAGTTCAACATCTTAACATTCAAACCGTGGCGTTTCGTATTTAAAGTAATAAATATATTTAAAATAATATATTTAACGGTCTTGTTCTCAATCTTATTTTTAAATATTACTTTTGATGTATTGTTGATAAATTTTGAAAGGTGGAGATAATGAGTTATAATTAATAACGCAACAGGAGGCAGGCGCCAGACATCCTCCTTCCTACGCACACTCTTATATAGAGATGTGTAATTCACGCATATAAAATATGCACGAATTAAGAAAACACGGTTTGCAAGTTTCGTAAACACTTCAATCGATCTAATCAATAATCAATCATCCCATGTTTTGTATAAAGTGTAGACTATGATTATAAGGATACGAAAATAAGGATACACTTGTATCAAGATAATATCTCGAAATGTTATGCGCTCTTATTTAAAATTATGTTTTGAGAGAATATAAATACAGACGCGCATAGTAAATATAAAAATATATTTCGTGTTTGTAAAACGGTTACAACAGCAATTTGATTCGACAAGATATCGAATCCAATGCGTAATGCATTTAATAATACGCATTTAAACAAATTCACAAGTAACAAACTTTTAAAACATATATATAATGATAACTCTCTTTCTCTCTTCAGCACATCTTCTGTGTTTCGAATACAGAAGGGACTTTCATATTATTCGACAATATGAACATTATTTATACATCACGTAAACATATGTTCGTTAATTGTCATATAATCTTATATAATATAATATATTTAACGATTCAATATAATCTTCATCACAATGTTGCTGTATATTTAATGTCTCCCGTATGCATGATTGGACTTATGAGCTAAAAAAGAAATATTTTTTAATTATAAATTTTCTTAATACAAGAATATCAGCACTTACGTTTATAAAACTCTCCCAAGAAGTTTACGTTAGGCACTAGAGAATGAACTTTGGATAAAACCGTAGCTTTTGATACTAGATCAGCGTTTACGTTCCAAATCTAAAAAGATAATTTTTAATTCTATCTGATCAATTCTATCTTTTTTTTTTAAATTCTCCTGTCTACTTGATTCATGACATACATACTTGAATGAAATCCTCTCTATCACGAATAGATACAGTCACGCCACAAATTTCATCATCCTGCGCCACATCTGAAACAAATTGCTCTCCAATAGCTGCAAGTACTACTTCTTTCCACACATGTTCCTAAAAAACCAAATATCATACAAATTAATCAATTATTTAAAGTTCTATGTGCAGGGAAATAAGAAGATTATCTGAATAAAAATTTGTGCTCGTATAAATGTATTAGAATATTTACGGTATCATATTTATGGCACTTCAATCTCCAGGTACCACCCTTTTGATTCACTTTGTCTTCCCATAAAGGGTATCTGTCATCTCTCATTAAATGATAACTGTATTTAACCTGACGGCAAAAAGAAATAATTTATTGTGAAATATAAATAACAAATTAAATGACAAATATTATGATAATATATCATAATACAGTGCCAAATAGTATAACTAGATATTAAATAGCATAATATAATTTAAACAATAATATAATTAATGTCAATTCTAAATATAGCTCGTCTATAATAATCTTGCCTACTTTACAAACGATAAAAAATACATTCTACATACAGAATAAAAGTTTTACTACTAAAGTAAAAATTTCATATATGATATATATGTATAGGTATGTACATAGGAGAATGATAAAACTTTTTGTCACTATCAATTTATTCTTATTATACGCAGACTTGTTATGTTAATAACACAGAAAAATAAAACAGAAAAATATTGAGTTTTTTTTTTCATAGAAATATATAAACATTTTGTTAAAACAATTCAAATAAAAAACTATTTTTACCAAATAAAATTAATATTTTTAAATTTAAAAAAAATTTTTTCATTTACTATAATTTAGCGAAATTAATTACAACAAATATAAAATATACAAGGAAAAAATTTTTCTGTATATAGATTTTTTATCCTACCTGCATGTCCCCGGCATTTGGTATATTATTAAAGACTGCCCAGAAAGTTTGAATGGTATCTACGGTATAGATTTTCTGCAAGTTGTTTTTGTATTCCTCAGCGGTTGTACCAGGGATAGCTCTGTCAATTTAGTAATTGTTTCGAATTAGCGACGTGTTTAAATTTATGATAGGAATAATTTGATTCTCCCTCTCTCTTGCATCTGAGATATAAGTCTCTCCAAATTCAGTAAATGATAATAGAAAATTTCAATTAAAATGAAACAGATAAAATTACATAAATTGTAAAATAATACTATTTATTCTTTGTTTAGTTATACGTATATAGTCTGATAATAAAATTCTCGGACTGTAGCAATAAAACAACACATATATCAGATAACAAAATGTCATGTTTTATCTTTCAAAGTACCTCTCCGTGACATCAATCCATTTCACACATCTTATTTGATATACAGCTTCAAAATATTTTTTAAATTGTTGAGTTTGTTAAGATTATCCATAGTCGAATATAATTTTTTCGGATTTCATATCGTTCCCAAACCTTAATCATTGAAAGATAAGAATTTTTAACACGTCGAGGATATATAGAGGAAAAAAACTTACATGTTATTTATTATATCCAACGTTATTTATTGATTTTATTTTTGGAACATTCTGTATAGTTGTATAATTAAATGCATAAAATTCTTTTGAATGATAGTGATAAATACATGTATCGTAATTTATTAATAGAACACATAAATATGAATATATACGAATGAATTTTTCCTCTGTGACGCAATGGCGGTTGCGAAAACAAAAGAATAATGTGCATTTATGAAAACGTAATGTGTAAATTAATTTCACGCGTATCTGCACGTTGGATTATTTAAATAAAGGGAAATCAAGAACAGTGATCAAGAACAGCGTCGATGTTGGATTGATGATTTTTTAATGGCATTTCTCGCAAGCGTCGTTTACAATGTCAAGAGCGACCACGATAAGATCGAGATGCACCATCGCATTGGAATGCATCGCATAGTGGAACAGGAAAAAGAAAAAAATCACCGCGTTTGCTCTCACTTGTCGAGCCAAAAGGTCCAGGGTGTTTGCAGCGGAATGCCGGAGTCCTCATCTTTCTGGATTACGTTAACGGCCTCGTCCGACAACACCGGCGTTTTCAACAGGTCCGCTGAGGTGCCCTCCTTCGTTTCACATTCCGCCGCGGCCATGTTCGAAACGAACGATGCAGCAGCGCTACAACGTCTAAAATCATGTGATGATCACCGTTGCCGTTGCTGTCGATGACTGTGGCGAGAACCGATGACGTTTGTCGACCGAGAAAAAAAAGGAGATATAGTGGCGAATGCGACAGAATATGGCATATCGTCTTCGAGACCAGCGCGCTCCGATGTTGCATTTGAAGTTGGATGAAGTCCATCCTATCGAACGTTTCGTAAACGTTTAAATCAATTCACTTTTAGTCTCTATTTCAAATGTATTCTTCGCTTACGTAAAGCTAAATAGGAATGTTAATAAACTCTAGATCTGGAAATTTTTTGGATTAATAAATAATTTATGTATCTTCAATTGCTAATCATCTTCAATTATAGAAGAAATATGTAATAATCAGAAAAATCAATATATGTTGCATCTTACATAAAAACAGGGTTAGCGTTTTCTTTAATTTATAAAGATCTTGGAATATATATATATATATATATATATATGTTTCTCATATATTTAGTGCGCTTAAACTAGACAATATTATTTTAAAGAAATATTATTTAAAAAAATTAATTTTAAATTTAAATAATTTCTCTACATAATTCAAGATAATTGAAGAGCATTGACGTTATCGACTGTTTCTTATTCACAGAAAAATGAAATTTTACAGAAATATATAATGTAATTTAACATAGAATATATATACACATTTACGAAGTATGGAATAACCACAAAGTAAAAAATTAATTATTGCATTATTCTTGAATATTCATGTTGGGTGTTTAAAAACGGTCGATAATGTCAATGCTCTTCTATATATCGTGTTAAGAAAACTTAATATAAATTATAATATATAATATATATAATATATATAATATATTGATATTGTTTCGCAAGATTTAACATAACGATGATTTAAATATTAACAAATCTATCTGTCATATTTAAATATTAATAAATTTATTATAACATTTTACTTCAATTAGAAAATAATTTAATATATATAATGTTAAAGATTTAATATAATATATATATTAATATATATAATATATATAAAGATTTAATATATATAATGTTATAGATGTTTTAATAAATAATTACAAAAGATGATTTTTATTTTCATTTTTTTCTTCTTATCGGTTTAAATTGCAAACATTACTAGCAATGAAAGAAAAATTCGCACAATCTATTGAAATATTGTCAGTTACCTGATTAGAAATTGACAATATACCATAAGGACATGACTAGATAAGATATACCTTGTTAAGGTCATCCCGATTAGGTCCTTATCATTACACAATCGGGTTAATCATAATATAACAATGGATTTTAACTAGCAATGAATCTTTCAGGCTATTATGTTTACATACATCGCTTATATAGATAAACGCCGGATATCTATCATAATATGCAGATTGAAAAAAATGTGTGTGATACATTCCTCAATTCATGTATTTGTCATCACAATGCATGCAAAAATACACACGCGATGCTTTTCTTATATAAAGAAGTAGTTCTTCACGCATTGTATTTTTGCTCTTAGCAGAAACTACATGCCGATGTCTAATATCACTAATAATATTCGTTAATAATAGATAAGTCAATCCACCTTGAGAAGGAATTAATCTTTATACTTCACATACACGTTGTGCTCAGCATGTGTATAGTGAGACTGTATTATATTATTCTCATAATTGCTAGTACACATGTGCCAGATACACATGTATGTCATTTAGCGATTTCATTTCGTATAGAACAGCAAATAAGCAAGTATTTCTATTTTCCTGTTTTTTTCAAATGTTTCACTCTATACTTCTATTCTATCTATTAATTATTTTAAAAATTAAATGTCAATATTAAAAAATTTTTTAAAGATATTTTTTTAAAGAAAAATTTTTCAAAAAAAGAGTTTGTTATTAATAACTGACGGATATCAAATTCATCCTTGTTTAAAAAATTGTTGTGCATTACTTATTTTACCTTTTCCAACTTGATTAAAAATTACATAGCATCAATAAAAAAATTATAAATGTCCATACAGAAAAAAAATTATTTATTTGTATTTCATAAATGTATTTTCTTTTCTTTTCTCAATTATATTCAATAATAATTGATATTCAATAATAATTGATATATTCTTTGAAGAAGAAAGGGATTCGTAAGCATTAAATTTTAATTTAAAAAATTTAGTCTATAATATGTAGAAATTCCATTATTAATTCATATAGATTATCTGTCGTAATCAGTTATCAGGCGAAACAGCTTCTCGAGAATTAAATTAAATTAAATTCATTTATTTTTGGAACACCCTGTATAAGCATATCAGCACATCACACAGGCAAACGTGTACCTACACAGATAGACTTGTTTCAAAGAGTATCTTCAAGCCTAGTGCCGATGGCATTCGTTGATATTCGTGGTCGGAATACGGCAGCGAGCGGTGAGCCTCTCTCTCCTTCTGTGTCTTTCATTTCAGAGATGTCCGAAAGCGTCATCTTTTGTGAACGGGAATGCCGTTTTGTTCACTGTTGCTTCGCGAACCGTGACACGACACGCTCACGTAAACGCCCATGCTAAATTTATCTCGCGTATCGAAGCCGCACAATATTCTTCTAGTTTACCGTAGCATCGGGCTAGCCACACGCGCGCGTACATTGTGCCACGAAACGAAGGATTCCTTGTGTATATATTAGGCAACCGTCTTATCGTGATTTAGGATATTGACCCTTTAAGGAACTTGTGATATGCTCTTTGAGCACGTGTAAAAAATTCGACAGAAGTACGTCCAGTCGAACAATAATTGACAATCCAATGACCTTGGCAGGACGTACAAAACGAAAGTTTTAAAAGATGCAGCGGGAAAATGTTGTATTAATCACTTTTGATAGAATACATAAACGATGTCGCTTAAAAGCATTTTAGTCTATCTGGGAAAAAATTGAAAATTATATGTTATAATTTTAAGAATAATAGAAAAAGGTAAGTAATAAGAATAATGCGAAACGCATGATGTGTTTTATTATAATATGAATAGAAACTATCGCGTAACTTATTTATTTATAGTTATACGTAACGTATATTAAATCATATTTTATATGTTTAACGTCTAAAAAAAATATATATGAAAAATTTTCATGACTTAGATGAACTTTTTAGATTCTGAATCTATATTGTTAAACTGAATCTATATTGTTTCAATTAATCGTTTTATTTAGTAGCCTTGATTAACATTTTTATCTCTAAATTTATCGATTTTCGATTATCATCAAATTATCTTGATGTATTGAAATTTTACTACAGAATATTCATACTTTTTTGTCGGAGAATTAAGGAATTCTCAAGCAACATTTATGGTGCTGTATTTATATATATAATATTGTTTCATCAG
>NW_012130107.1:1654780-1666848 GCF_000143395.1 Atta cephalotes | reverse complement strand
GTGTGTGTGTGTGTGTGTGTGTGTGTGTGTGTGTGTGTGTGTGTGTGTGTGTGTGTGTGTGTGTATAACTATATAGTTATGAATATTTCATGGTATTGTGTTAAAGATCTTTCGATCTTTTATCAATTCAGAGTTTATATTTTTGTGTCTCTTTTTTCTATTCCATTCGATTTTCGTGAAGGTCAATTTTAAAATACGTAAAATACGTAAAAAAATATACTAATTTAAATTTTAGATGGAACTATGTATTCGATATATATCTAATAATTAACTTACTCATTATCGTATGCTCAGTAGTGCGCAATAATAGTCATTATAAATTCAATGAATTCGTAAAGTGTTATGTAAGCAAACAAGATAATTTAAAATTTTATCAAAGAAACTGTATTTTTATTTTTTGCTATACGAGAACTTAATTTTTTGCTACATTTATATTGCTAATAGCGCGTAAAAAAAGTTTAGACTGCCGAATAGCTATAAACGAATATGTCACAGAGAACTGTTAGTTCTTTCTCTCAAAAAAAAAATTGTCTGCGAACAGTGCGAACATCTGCCGCTCACTGCGTAAACGATGTTTAACGTTGATGATAAGCCGCGCATAAGTGAGAGCCTTCCTGTTGAATCGCATTTCGTTTGCTCGTGGCTACGTAGCGTAGAAGAAACAACTCGGTATTGCTTTTCACACATTTCCCGATGAGATGCAAACCAACTACCAACACGTACTTAGGCAAATGTCGAACTTATACTATTCGCGCCGAAAGTGGATTTTTCTGATCACGCTGATTTTGTGCGTAGTTCTCATTGTTCTTGTCACGAAGTATCCGTTTGTTAAAAATAATATAATAGTACGCGATACGTACCTGGACAATGTACCCGCAGATTTATATCAAACAGGTGAGAACCTTTTAAAGAATGTTCTTTCCAAATGTATTTTTTTCTTTAAGATAAGATGGTACAATTTTGAACATGATACAATTCTGAATCAAATAAAATTTTGAATTGATAATCCAATTTTGAAGATACGCACTTGATTTTTTCTTGTTGACTAGTATCCTACACAATGAGAACCAAACTTGATTCTCGAAATTGGAATTCAAATTTTATTTTAGAGTTGTATAACGTTCAAAATTGTACTACCTTACCAAAAGAAATAATTCTTCACTTCAAAGGCAATAGCAACATATATATTCTTCTTGTCATTGTTACAGTGTTGGACACATGGTACAACTTTTCCAATAGTGAGTAATTCTAATCATTTGTAAGTTATTTTTAACAATACTTAATAAATGTCAATGTATTGTAATCTTTAGTTTCAGCAAATGTTTTGTATAATAAACAGATAATTGTATAAATTTTCTATTGAAAGTAGAATAGAACTAATATGTGAAAAAAATACGTACGTCAAAAATAGATTAACATTCATGTTTTTACAGAAATCTTCATTTCGAGAAAATTATACTTGAACAATGGAAAATTACATCACTCTCATATGTTATTATTACTCTTTTACTAGACCGTGATACTTGTAAATTTAATTAACGAAATGCGATCCAGGCATGGTATACATAGCATTGATATCACGTGAAGGTATAACATGTCATTCTGTACGCGCTTGAATTACTCAAATAATAATCTCGGTGATAGAATTACTAATCACGTATTTAAAATATGAAGTGATAAATCAAAGCCATGTCTATAAAAGCAATTTTGAATCAAATAATGCCTATAAGAGCCAAATACAGGATGTCAGCATGTAAAATATTTATTTAATTATTAGCTGAAGTACTTTTCGCCTATTGCGGATCCTTCTCAATATCGCAATTCACTTAAATTACTAAATATTAAAAACGCTGATAATAAACGAATAGAACATATAATTATAAATCGAATTAAATGACATGTAGCCGTGTCATGTGATGTAAAGCTGTTACATGTTTAGAATCGAAACGTCTGTACTTTATCTAATAATTAAATGAATATTTTACACGCGGATATCCTGTGTTTTGGCTCTTATAGGCATTATCTTTATTTGATTTATTCTTTTGAGCCTATCAATTCTTTTTATTTTATTTTGAATTTTGAACAATTTTGAATCTTGATATTTAACAATAGTAAAATTTTAAAAGTACGAAAATATATAAACTTTTATTCATATATTTTTTTAATTGATTTGTTTCTATAATCCGTCAATTAAATAAGACAAATTATTAAATAGATTTATTAGTCTTATAAAAATTATACGTGATATACATATAATATTATAAAGATTTGTAATATATTATGTAATATATCGCTTATCTGAGAAATTTATTCTATTTCTTTTTCAAGAAATACGTTTGAATGAAGTAAATAGTACACGGAGAGAATTTTCTTTCAAAATTTATCCTAAATGTAATAGTTCTGGTACAATATATTAAAATTCTTCAAAATAACGTTATTTCACGACTATATTCAAAATAAATTCTAAGAAAAAATTCTTTCCGTGTCTAGTGACGGAATCAATACAGTGACGCAATCAATATTAATAATGAATCATGTATTTCATCTGTTTCATTTAGACAAAGTCATTTTTATTAACTAGTATAGACAAGTTCTTTTTTTAATATTATGTAAATATTACTATTAAAATATTTTTATAAAAATATAAATTATTTTTAAAAGTATATATTTTTTTGGAAGTGAAAATTAAGTATATTTGTATTATTGATCCTTTAATTAAAAGAAGTTTTAATAGAAGTTTTAATAACAGAATATAAGACTGCCCTTGCTATTTAAACATAATTTTTATTTTGCTTAATATAAAAATAATAGCATACATTTTTTTATGTTGAATAACACAATACATTTATTTATATTGTATACCTGAATATCAAAAATTATAAAAATATTTGTATTGTATGTATAGTTTGCAATTCTTATTTTTTTTGAAAAATAATCAATAATTAACTACTACTTAGATGAAAAATGGTACAACAAGAAGAATTTATCCGCCTTGAGCTCAAAAGCCTTTCATAATTTATTGGCCGATATTCATCAAAATTGGATAATATGGAATCATAATCCGAAAGAGTCATATGTGCTTCAAGAACCAGATGTAGAAGATCCGTCGATGGGACAGTCAACTGCGATACGCGAAATTTTAAACGATAAGGTAAAATAATTATTACAATTTCGTGAGAAATGCAAGAAAAATGTTTTTCACAAGAATAAACGAATGAATATATGATAATTATGCTCGATCGATTTATATTATTAATAAATATCAAATTTCATTTATTGCTCTCTACAGAAAAATGGATTTTTCATAGAATGTGGCGCGTATGACGGGGAAATACGTAGCAATACATTGTTTCTAGAGCGATTTAAAGGATGGTCAGGTCTCTTGATAGAAGCTGATCCTATTAATTTCACGAAGATGTTGCAAAAAAACAGAAAGGCCTATCTCTCGCCAACGTGTCTTAGCATTACTAAGAATCCTACGGTGGTAAAAAATCAAATTTGATCGTTAATATTTATTTTTGAAACAGTGCTGTCGCGAAATTCGAGCACTAATTTTGACTCAGCATATTAGATGTTACATGAATTCCGAAAAATTTGATGAACCTTATGAAATTTACAGGCATCCTTTCTCATGGCCAGGAATGTAGGTCGTCTACACGAACCCGAGAACAGGACGGAGGATATGCCCGCAAATACGCTTGACGTGGCTTACACGGGCAACCACGTTCGCGTGCAATGCTTTCCATTAACACATTACATCGCCGCGTTGGAAATCAAAACGATCGATTATTTCAGCCTCGACATAGAAGGCAATGAGATCGACGTATTAGAAACAATACCATTTAACGAAGTGGACATAAAGGTACGGCACTTATCTTAGTTCATTCTGAATCTATGCGTTCGTTTCTGATGTTCGCGGTATATTTTCTTGTGAAATAATATAATAATACTTTTGAGGATTCTACGATTATTTTCTTCAAAGAAATTACGCAGTTTGTAGGTCATTTTTATATATAATAATATGTAATTGTAATGATACGTTGTAGGAGAAGTACGTGATTGTTATATAAATAGTGTTCGATTAAAGGAATGAGACTAAGGAAAACTTTATGTAAAGCGTTAATTATATCTCAAAGTCTCTGGACCATCCCCCTTCTCATCATATTCTTCTTTTCTTATCTTTCCTCTTCCTTAACAATGTATATAAAAGGAATTCTCCAGAGATGAGAGAAGTTCATTATTAGATTGTTTCTCTCGTTCTGATGAAGTAAACTGCAATTCATGAAACGTTGATATTTTATGACATCAAGATCATGGAATCGCAAACTACGTAGTTTCTTTACGAAACATACTTAATATTTTTAGGCAGAATTATGATGAGAAATACATATACGTTTATGAAGAAATACATATACATATACGTTTCAGACTCTCTCTGTGGAGTATATACACAATAAAAAAGGACGAAAATACTTGGTCGATATGATGGAACATCGGGGGTACTATGTTTACAGTTTGGTCACGCATCCGGACAACTTGGCAAATGATATTATTTTTGTAAAACGCAACACGTGACGGGTGAATACGAATAGATAGAAATTACGTATAAAGAGTAAATAACAATCTAATTATTTTAATAATGTCTAATCTCTTGATATTATTAAAATAATTTAATCTCTTTGATGTATTAGTCTATATGTATAATTATAACAATACCATGTCTTCATCAAGAATGATATATCATGCGAATAAATATCTGGAATTGGTAATGAAAACATTTTTTTGTATTATACCAGATATTTACAAAATCATGTTTTTATAACTTTATTTTTTTAGTATTTTTATAATTATATTCTATATTAATAAAATAAAGTGCTTTTTTTTTTATTTTTAAGTTTTTTATTTTTTTCTGTAGGAAATGTAATAACAAATCGCACACAAAGATATTTCTTTAATTTATAATAATTTAACAATGCCTTAATTAAAAATAAATAATAATTAGAAATAAATAGGGATAAACAGAATTGTACAATTGATAATCATACATAACACATTATATTTTCTGTACTTGATAAAAATTAGTCGCATTTTGTTACAATTCTCTCGACATTTTCTTCAATTATAATTCTAAAGAACGCATTGCTCTCTAATTATTCTAATAGTATATGAGCAGCTTACCTTGAGAGCAATTTTAGTTTTTTAAAAATAAAGGATAAAATATCAATATGAATTAGTATATATATATATATATATATATATATATCTGTGCATGCATATTTCTAAATTGAAAAAAAAATTATTCTAGCGAAGTATTTATGGTAAATAAATACTTAGATAAATGAAACAAAATGAACGATTCTTGTATTAATAAATATATTACATTCAGTAAATATTCCGCTAGAATTATTCGTAGGAATATTTATTAAAATTTAATAAATTTCTTTCTCAGTGAAAAATTGATTCAGATAGTTAAATTCCATTAAAAATCTATATTATGTAATAAGACATAAATCGCTTATATTAATTAATTTTGTTTCAATAAAATATTTGAATATTCTACAGATTTGCTTTATAACAAGTTCTATATATTCTACATTTTACAAACAGCCGTAACATGTTAATGATCCAAATGTTCTTCGTTTTTGAAACAGAAACCAACGAAAGATGTCAAATTGAAGAATAATTTTATAAACTATTAGAATTACAATTAAAACAAAACAAATATTTATTACTCGCATCAGTTACTTCATAATAAACAATAAAGTTATTGTTCGCGCGACGCGCGAATTTCTTTTCCTCAAAAATAACTTTATAATTACATAGCGATAATAATAAATAATTAACTTTCATATTGATAATGAATTGAATAAATATAAATATTTCTGCAACAATTAAGAATTAATATTTTAATTACTTAAAGTTATTTAGTTTTATGTTAAAAATTCTGATCAATGTTATAATTAGTCTGTTAAATGTGTACTAAAATAATATTCTGTGTATTTTTGATAATATTAATTTTTACAAGCTTTTAAAATTGCGAGAGAATTGTTAACATGCAAATATGCTTATTTAAGAAAATATTAATTTGCATTAACTTAAAAGAACACTTCTAATATATTTAAGATCAGAATTTATGCATTTTCTCTCAGTTCTTGATGAAATGAATTTCTTGATGAAATAGAAGAGATGCTTTCTTTCATAAGAACATACACTAAGAGAATTAATAGTTACCTGACATCTAAGCAAGGAAATTAAGTACATTCGATTGCTTTTAGTGAATTTAAAATAAAATTCGAAAGAATATTTTATATAGTTTTAATTATGTACATCGACCGAACGTTTAGCATTTAATAGAAGTAATTTATACATTATACTTCGCAATTAAATTTTATAAAAATTCAATTTTGGATATAACAATTTATTAACGAGAGAAAATGGAGAATTTCTGAGTTATTTTTGTAAAATATTTTATAATTTGTTGTTTTTTCAATGTGATAACATGTCTGCAGAGTCAATAGAGTCAATAGAGATAAATAAGCGCCAATTAAATATGTCCGATTTAAATGTTTTTCTTGTATTCATCTCTTATTGATATTTATATTTTTACATCTATTCATTGTCATGTTTGGATATAGTTGAATGTTGTCTCTGTTCTAATATGCGCATTATAGCAGAATTCACTTAACAGATTATATCGTACAAATATTAGTATTTCCTGTAATATTTTACATCAACAAAATTTTGATAACGCATTTACTATAGATGTGCATATTCATGAATAATAAATTTCGATATTCTTATAAGATTAGATATCTATTAGATGTCAATTAATTGTACCAATTTATTGGTTTTTATGAGCATACAAAGTATTATATATTGTAATATATTAGCAAATTATCATCAACATATGAAATTATCATATAAAATATTAGCAGATTTTTATTAATATTAAATATATTAAAGATTGATTTACTATACAAATAATATAATAATAACTAATAATGCAATATGTAATAATAATGTAAAAGTTCCATTCATAAATAAGTATTATTATGTAATTGTAATAAATAATAATAAATATTTGAATTCCAATAAAAATTAATGTGTTATTTTTTTATTAAAACACATGCTTTTCTAATATAAATAGCACTAAGAAATACCTAATGTGACTATATTCTCACGTGGCGATGTTTGTAGTATTATATTATCGTTTTAATGAAAATATTATAATCATAAAAATATTATAATCATATCATATGTCAGTCTTACCTTATTAGAAAGCTGATATTAAGAAATACAAATTTTTATAATCATTTCTACAACAATTGCACACAAGCTTCCTAAATATTTTGCTAAAGATTCGCTATTTTGCATTAGCTTTGCGATAGCTTTGTTAAAATCGTACTTTGCATCTAACTACAACCTCATTAGAAAGTATTTCTTCTCAGATGCCAGCATCGTAGAAAATACCCACCATACGTGCCAATAACAAGATGTGCCGTTTAAAATTTAATTAATTTCTGATCTATGTACAAAATTTGCAATTTCGCTTTTGTGCCGACTTTTAACAATATCTTGCTTCTGTCGTCGGACTTTATCACTGATTCCATCGGCGGAATAGCGAATTTCTGATCCCTAAAATACAACAAAACAATCTCAATGTCAATTAATGCAAAAAAAACAAGAAATCACTAAAAATAATTCCATTATTTCTCATCTATATATATATATATATCTGCTTAATTGAATCTACATTAAATATCACGATTAAAGTGTTTAGGAACGAAAGACTTGCGTACGAAACTATCTTATAATTTTTATGCAAGTCTCTTGGAAGAACTATTTCTATTTACTACGTAGCCTACATATAAGTATACATATAATATATATAAATATATATAATATATATAAATATATATAATAAATATTATATAATAAATATAACGTATCAAGTAAGTATAAAATCGAGAGGAACTAAAGTCTTGTCTTAATTTAATAATCTTGACGTAACAAGTGTCTACTATAATTATTGTACTTTAATTTCGGATGGACTTGTCTAAGTTAACATTGACATAATAACATTTAGTAAACATTCAGTTAACAATTATTTCTAAACTATTGTTACAAACATTTAAATAATTTACATTTAATTATTAAATGTATATTAATAAATAATTATTTCTATTTAATTATCCATCGTAGAGATTCTGGAATAATAAAGTATATCAAAAAGAGAAAGCTAATATATATAGAAAGAAACAAGAGAAAAAAACAGCTTATTATTGTATAATTCATTGTATAACTCATCTGTGAGTTTCATTTCAAACAAACTAAATTATCACTGTATTAAAATACTCGATACATTTATAAAATTAAACGTAACTTTCTTGTTTCTTTTTAACGATATTTCCGGCTACAACAGTCGTGAGTAAAGGCAATTTGATTTGTTTTTCCGCGGATGTGTCGTTGTTGCATGGTACCTTCACGTTGCAGCTTCTATTGCTGCTGTGTCTTCGCCAGAAGTCTGAGTGACTGCTACTGCAATTGGTCGACCCGGTCGTATAAGTACCCGTACGATCTGACGTTTTCTTCTTCTTCCTTTTGGCGAGTCCCAAACCGCATAACTTGAGAAAACCCTCCCTGAATTTGGTCGACATCAAATTATAGAGAATCGGATTAATCGCCGAATTCAAATATAGCATCACTCTGCAGAAATACAAAAGACTATAGTAGCCTTCGATTCCAAGCGAGACAACCATCTTGGGCGGCACGATAATGATCCAGAGGGTGAGAGCCTTGAAAGGTAATAAGCATAGGAAAAAACATAGCACCACCGTGGCCAGCATCATGACCACCTGTTTGCGATACTTGAGCAGATTGTTCGCCGGTCCACGACTTATCGCCGGATTCGCCATCAGATGTCTGGCGATCACCGTGTATAACACTATTAGAATCAGTAAAGGGATCACGAAGAACACGAGGATCGTCGTCAGAATGAAGCCCGTCATCCAAGTCGTCGAAGCTGGTGTTGTACAAGTAGGTATGTACGTACCGTCAACATTCTCTTCTATCTCGTAGGTTACCATAAGCAGTATAGGACTAGAACGTGTTAAAAGATAGAGATCGATTATTGCGGATACATTCATCATATAGCAAAGTTCCAATAAATTACTATAATGTAACCATTGCTTGACACGCATAGCGTTTCTAAAATAGAATACTTTGCGACAGCTTGCAAAAAAATATCTTAGCGCAAATAAATTTCTGTTGTGCAAACTACATATTAAATAAACATCGTATTAATAACTTAAACAATTTATGAATGCCAAAGCAGTGGAAAAAGAATGATAAAATCATTTAACATAAGGTATTTACAATAATTTTATATATCTTTGTGCCTAAAATGTATAAGAAATATTCGTGTAACATTTAGTATAAGATTAGATTTCGTATCTGTTTAATTTGCAATACTAATAATGAGATCACTTAAAGTTGAAACTTTCTGAGCGCATCCATGCGGATTGTTCACTTCATTCTCGATCGTAGCTTTCACGAAAGTTCTCCAAGTTTAATATCTCACAGAATGTCGAAAGTTTTCTCGTACAAGTTTCAATCAATCTTTAGCACAACACTTTGTATTTATTTAATGTACCCCATATCCTTTTACAAAAAATATAGTTTTTCGATATCTTCATGTTTTTTAATTATTATAAATATAATTATCCATTATTCCTATATCCTTTGTTAAAATAAATATAATTTTTCAATACTTCTAACATTTTCTTATAGCAAATGTAATTAAGAATCATAATCCTTTATATCTTTTAGCAACACGTATTCATTTTTTCAATATTTCTATATTCTTTTATAACAAGCATATCAAATTAAGCTGATTTCTCTGGTTTTGAAAGAAGTACGTTTAATGCTGATATTTTATTTAATATTCTAAAATTAATACATCTATATAATTATTTATTTATTTGAATGTAGAAATTATGAATCACAGTTGCCGCGTTATTGTAGTTGATCATAAAAAATTCGTTCAATCACAGAAAGTTCTCTTCCTGATTTAAATCCTGCTGATTTGCCGCAATTCTCCTCATGCCAGTGCTCCTGTGTGTAATCCTCTCACTTTCGCACAGTTTCAGAAAACCCCGTCTGAACTTGCTACTCATTAGATTATACAGTATCGGATTGCTGGCGCTATTCAAATAGAACATGATCCTGCAAAAGTTGAGCAGACAGAAGAATGTGTCGTAATCGATCGCGGCAATCTGCTCAGCGGGCGCTATTACAATGTAGAAGATGAGGAGTCGATAGGGCGACAGGCACACGAAGAAGCTTACGACTACCGTCAGCAGCATGTACACCACCTGTCTCCTGGCCCGGCTATGATACGTGTCGTTGGTGCCGCCGGACGTCGTCGACGAGTCGCGAATCAGGTGACTCACAATAAACGAATACAATACTATGAGAATCACAAATGGCGCGACGAAGAAGAGCAATACTAGAAGCAGGAAAAACGTCACGCTGGCGACAGTGTCGGCCTGCGTCAAACATACCGGCACGCGATTCACCTGATTCGCCACCTGCTGATCTCTTCCGACATTAGCAACGATATCGTGAGCAATGCCGTGATCAGTCATCTTCATTTCGCGATACTGCGATACCCAGATCATCGGACTGCAATCAACAAGAAAAGAAAAAACGAAAACGTATTTTACTTCATCTCATATTCGTTTCTCAACGACAGAACTGCGAATTTTAGCGAAACCGACTCGCAGTAAGCAGGCAGAAGAGAAGAGGCAGAAGCGAACGAAGTTTATTTGATATTTGATTGCTTTACAGTTCAATAATTCAAGGACAGCTCAGAGTGAAAATGCTCTTCGCGGGGATAAATTGAGGACACGATGTAGGTTGATGAGATAAAGATAGATTGCAATTTTTTGTGATACATCATATGTACTAAGCCAAAATGTGCTTAAATAGTTTTCTTAAAATCACTTAATTACATCGTAATAAAAATAGATGCACATGACAAAGCTTCACGAAATACTGTTCGTCTTGTTAATTAAATATACAGAAAATTCATAGAATAATATCCTATAATAATCTTATTCTATGAATTCATACAGTGACGTCCATTTTTAGGCATCAATCTAATAAGTTATCAAAGAGAATTATTAAATGCATAAAAAAGAAAAAATATAAACTTTAAACTCATCTTAGATTAGATTTAAACTCAAAATATTTTGAATATTGATATGTAGCTTTGTTTTTAAAGCAGCTATAAAAATAGTTGCGAATTCTTAATTGGATTAAATTGGATTTAAATTTGAAATTAAATCTAGAAAATTTTTTTATTTTTTATATCAATGTAATGTTGTTTAAACAACTATCAATATAATAAACTTTATCTCTTCAACAATTTTAAAAGTATCATAGTTTATCTTTATTGGTTTTTTATCTATATTTTCTCACTTTTCTTATCACAAACGACGAACTCTTACGTGTAATATATATGCCATATAAATTGTATAATGTAAATATTCAAAATAGGAGTGGATTCCCAAAAGTTAAATACTCGTACAATTGAAAAATAGTTTTCTGAATAGATACTTCTATGTCATTCTGATAAAGTTACAGAACTGCGTTACGGTATATTGTATAAAAAAAAGAATATTCCTATATGAGAATAATACAATTTCGTATCAATATAAAGTATATCATCGTATAAAGAAATCTAAATTAAAATAAAAAGTTATTGGTAAATTTTATGTTATAATATAAATTTTATTTTTACGAAATTTATTCTTGCAGATTATATAGAATTATTATATAAAAAAGAAATACATTTATATTTCCAATTTACAAATATGTTCCATTTAAAAATTAAAAATTTGAAGGTATATATATATATATATATATCAAGGTATATATATATATATATATATATATATATATATATATATATATATACTAACTTACTTACTTTACTTTACTTTACTTATTAAATTAAATTTAAAAGTTAAAAGTTTAAAAAGTTAAAAGTTAAAGTTTACGTTACT
>NW_012130107.1:1638832-1654760 GCF_000143395.1 Atta cephalotes | reverse complement strand
TAATATAGTTAATTTAACTTAATTTTAGTTAATTAGTCTTCTAAGACTAATTAGTAACTAATACTTACTCTATTCTACTAATTTTAATTATACTATATAGTATATACTAATATGTGTGTGTGTGTGTGTGTGTGTGTGTGTGTGTGTGTGTGTGTGTGTGTGTGCAAAATGATCTAAAATTTGTGATCTTAAGTTGAATAACAAGTTTAATAACAATAATAGTAAATTTAATGTTAAATTTAATTACAGTGAATTTTCAGAATAAATTCAATCGCCTATACTACTCCATGAAATTATCTAACAAAAATATAAAAGCCAGCTTGATTAATAAAACATGACATTTATTCTAATAAATAATATTAAAATGTTCAAGCGCCAATAACTTATGTTGTGTTATAGGTTATTTAGGAGTTATAAATTATTTCAAAAAAGAGATTTTTTGCAAGCTAAGAAACAAAAATATTTGAAGTTATATTTAAAGTTATATTCAACTTTTATTGTAAAAGAATTTTAATTTAGAACTCAACTTTTAATGCTCAGTTTTTAAATTATGTGCATAAAGATCTTTCGAGAATGTAAAAGTATTTCTGAACTCTTTTGGTATATAAGTGGATGGAAGCGAAAATAACCGCGGATTTAACACGAGTTTTTATGGGTTTACAATAAGCTCTGACTTTATTTGCGATTTTATTACTTATTACTCACTGCAGCAATATGCATAAAAAAAATAAAACTTCGTAAACTCGTTTATTTTAGTTTACAGAAAAATTGCACAAACAATGCTTCAGGCTTCCATCATAGAATGATGTTATATGTATCAAGCATCCATAGGTTGAACTCGAAAATTAACAAACAAAAGAAACAATTTGTTTCGATCTTATTTTATGTAATAGTAATATTACAATAGTGATAATCTGACAGTATTAATACCTTCTCCATTAATTATATATTTCAGCTGATGCATTTTTAATCCCTATGATATAGTTTTCTACAAGGTCTTTTTTCTGTTTCTTTTTCAACAATATCGTGTTGCAACGATTTCAAAATTATAATTCAAACGTGCTTCTAGTTAAGAAACATATATTTTTTAAATGGAATTAAAGTATTCACGCATCTTTACCGCAATGTTCCTCTTGATTTAATACGATTACTCAGCTTTTCTTAAGCACTTTGAAGTCGTTTAAATCCTTTTTATAAGCTACGAGACTTCGGATATACTAGCCCGGATAATACTATTTTTCAATTTCTTAATTCTTAATATTTACACAATCGAATTCAGAACCTATTTTAAAAATAAAAGCTAAAAGAATTTATTTCTCACTAATACATCTCTTTATTTAAGGAAAAGAAACATTTAGTTTATAATATCTATTTTTTTTAAATTATAAAAAACAAAGGATTCTTAGTTCGAGTAATAATAAAAGAAAATAAAAGGCATATCAGTTACAAAAACTTTAACATGAAAAATAGAATGTTTAATAAATTACAAACCATAATTGTATATAAGCTATTTGAAAAGTTATCTTAAAAGTATACACATTTACATTGAGAAAAAAGTATCCTAAATTTCAATAAATATTTATTTAGTACCAACTAAATATTTATTAAATAGAAAATACATTTATTTCATACAAAAAACATTAATTTAATTTAACAATCGCTTCATTTTATTAAGTAAATATTTATTTATTGTAAGTAAATGTTTAGTTGGCAATATCCAAATAAATATTTATTTAAATTTAGACTAATTTTTTTCTCAGTGTACAATCTGTGTTATACAATGATCCAATCTTGTTATGAACAAAAAGAAGTTAATCTATATTTTATTGTACAATCTTTGTTCTGTGACAAAGTAAGCGTCATGCTATTTCATATAAAATAGAGAAAGACGAATACGGTCAGGAAGGTAAATCATCTTTGAACTTGATACATTGGTTTCGGTTTCAGTCGTGTTAACACAATTTGTAGTATAGTTCAATTACTCCTTGCTTTGCTATCAAAGCTCCGAATGTCGAAAGCGCTTAAGATGTATTCAAAAGGAATACCATGCGTGAGTTGCTGTTTCACTTTGATGTAATTAATACTAATTGCACCTTTGCAAGATGTACATTGCGATTAAGATATTTTTAAGATTGGTACCGATTAGAAGTAATCTGAAAAACAAAACGATTTCTAAATTTAATTCTTTTAATCACATCATCAATTGTTAATTTATCAATATATATATATATATATATATATTAATATATGTATATTAATTTATTATATACATATATCTACTTCCCTCTGTACATATTATTTCATAATGTCAGATTATATAATGCACATTGTATAATACAAAAAAAATTAAATTACAATATAGAATAATAATTTAAAAAATTAACAAACTAATGCATTTACACAATAAATTTGGACATTTAATTACCCCTTGATTATGTGTGCAGGCTATTATGAAATTATTAAATTAATTTTCTTTTTAAGTTTTTCAATAAAGTTTTAATTTCCAAGTAATTAGTGAAAAAGAACTCCTGGTCAATTAAACTTCAAATTAAGCTTAAAATTGGTTCTTCAATTAATTCCAAATCGAAAAAAATGTCCAAATTGGATTAAATGTCTGATTGGATAAATGTCCAAGAATAACTTTATAATGAAAAGAATCGGAGCAATAAAATTTTAAATAAACACGACTCTCAATTCTCCCCTTCTGTCTTCATATGTTTTAATTCTTTAGAACGTTTAAGATACAATTTTAGTAATATCAAGATGTTTGTTCAGCCCTCTGTTGTAAGCGGCTATAAACTTTGTATTTGATGACTGAAAGACATCGAGTTACATATAACCCGCGCACATGACATACACAGACTCCTTCGAGAACTGGTTTACGGGCGATATCACTTTTATGACGTGTATGCGCGTCCTACCGCAACGTGTAATATTGGGGTGAAACGTGAGCGTGAGAGTGGTACAGACTAGTTGGACTTTTGAAGTAAAAATCGAATCCGAATATATTTTCTTTTGGGCGCTACACATCTATAAACTGAAAATCGAATCTTCATCTATTCTCTTTTGAATATCGTTCCATCGCGCTTTTTGAAAAAAAAAAATGAATTCGCGTTTATTTTTAACAATTCATTTTATATTGTAAGTAAATTCATTTGCAAGTTTAATTTGAAACATCTCTGCACTATTTTTAATTTATATTTCTTATTAAATTATATTTTATATGTTGCTTTTAATTTTCGAGCTTCTTAAAAAAAAAAATTTTGAAACTTTTTGAATAAAAAAAATGCATGTTAAAAGGAATCATAATGAAACTTTTTAAAAATTACAAATTACATGAAATATTTTTATTTAAATTTTTTTTATAGTAAGTTTTTTATTTTCGCAATATTTTTTATAATTTAATTGATAAATATTTGATAGATAATTTATATCAATTGATAGATATTTTACATTTAAAATCTGAAATATATTAAGATGATGTAAAAAACTTTGTCAAACAATTATACCGACGTTCGTAGAAATTTGGATTATCGTGCTTTAAAAAAATAATATTAGTTATTAATTTTTTAATTATTATTTAATAATATAGTAATTTATAAATATTTAAATTTTTTGCTCTAAAAGATAAGAAATTCGAGCCCATGCCGTTTTTATTAAGCACAAAAGATTACACGTCAGTTACCTCCAAGAAGGAGTTGTAGTAAGGAAGTTTTCGCTTTAAATATTATCGCGAACATATGTTCAAGCATGCATTATGCAAGACACGTGTTCGAATAACAATATATGTCGTCTACACATTTTCATAAGGAATGTTTATACGTGATACTTTCCTTATGCATAACAGTCTGCAATCTTACGAAAGTGTAGACATGTATCTGCTTTCATCACGGGGCATTTCGGCATAAGAGAAAAATGTGCTTGCCTGGAGTTTATCGAGCAAAAATCATGCTTGCATATCCTTCTTTTTTCTCTTGTCTCATTTTTAGATAAAGTGCATTCCGAGAAAAAAACACGTGACTTGTATGCAATATCGATATCACTAAGCCGACGGTTTCAAAACTATTTTCAGAAAACAATATGAAATTTTTGGCTAGCATATAAATATATTGTCATTTATCGAGAATACATTCATCTAATGCAGTTGTGTGAATTTAAAATTGTTATTATTTTGCAAATATCAAAATTAAATTAATTTTATAATTAAATATTTATTTAAAATTATAAGGCATGCACCTTTAAACTTAATATAAAATTAAAAAAAAAAAATATATATATATATATATATATACGAAAGATAAATATGAAAATAAAAAAAATCTTGTTAACTATCAGCACTTTTGATATTTAAAAGTTTTTGAAAAATCATTAAAAGTCTTTAATTATCAAAACCAACAAGAAGTTACTTCTTCAAAATATAATACGCATTTCAAAGAATACGTAGCGATCTTAAATTGTTTTTATCAGACATAAGATTGACATCTCAAATTGTCTTCCTAACGTTAAGTACGAATTATTCATTTATAACTATTTATTTATACGTAACTATAGTACGTATTAGCTATTTTCATATTCGAGAAAGGAGTAATCGCATGTATTTTACGCAAAGGATATCAAGCGACACTTTCCTTGAATGAACTTGGCGGGAATCTGTTTTACGAGGGAAATTACAGTGAGAACACAATCGAGCATTTGCGGATATTGATGAATTTGTTCATTTATAGCGCTTTAAATACGTTGATTCGAGATAAAAGTCTGTCAGAGTGAGCAAGGGTCCCATACGTTTCTGCTCTACTGATTTTTTTTATGATATCGCTCATCCTCTCAATTTTTCCTTTACTGGAATATTGGCTCGATAAGTTCAGAGCTCGATTTTCACGACACGTCTGGTACATTAGACTTTAATGCTTTTTTATCAAAAGTTCACTGCTCCAATACTTCAATAGTTTAGAGACATAAATGTCATAAAAGTCAAAGCTTTTTTGAATTTATTATCATCAGCGTTTTTATGAGCCAAATACTTAATATGAAATACGTTTTCACGTAAAGCATGACAATATATAAAAAATGTTACTTTGATGAGATTCCCGTCATTGTTGCTGAATTGTTACAGAATACAATATGCTCGGTAATATTCGCAACAGTTGTTAACTTGACTCGAAAAAAAAAAAATGAAATTTTTAAAGAATTCCGGGAATCGTGACTCTCTTGGTAATATTCTCATATATATGTTTATGTGCTGCAATTCTTGCGTGCAATACCTCTATAGTACTTGCCCTATATGTGAATGTGCACACATCTTGCATCTCAGAGTAAAGGGATTCAATTACGTTGCTCGAATATCTTTGTACTTGTGCAATCCAGCGAACTCTACGAGAAATTCCTAACATTTATAGAACCACGAAGTTCATGTACATGACATGTATAATGCAAGTAAAATATGTTGTTTTATATATGACATCGCTCGTTAACTATTTTATTGAGAACGAGCATGCTATAGCAAATTGCGATCCTTTGATCGAAATGTTTCATTTCATTCAAGCTATTCATAATTCTGCAACTAGAAATTATAAATACAGCAAACTAAGATATCTTAGTAGAATAGTAGCAATTTGTTTTTCAAATTAAAGTTTAAACAAAATGTAATAAAATAAATTGTAAATAAAAAATTACATCACTTCATTATTCGCTAAAAATTCGTCAAAAAAATATGTCATCTTAGAAACATCAATATGTCATCATTGAAACAGTGCGTTCAACAAGACATTCCTATCTCTGTAATGATTAACAACTAAATTAGATACTCGTATATTTAATGTTAGAAATACATTTATTATTACTATCATATATATTTTTGAATTTTTCTGAACTGTACCGCATGTTGAGAAATAAATATAACTTAGCTCGAATTTAAAGAATTAATAGACTCTTTAAAGCTAGTCCTCTTTTCTTGCAAGACAGGATCAGCGGTTTGTTAAATCAACGTTTAAATCTCTGTTTGTTAAATCTCTTATCACTAAGACATACAACTGCGTAGAACGAATATGACAAATCTTTCATCGTTAAGCTAAATTGACATAAATCCTGCTTTTCTGTGTCCTGTGTTTAATACACTGTAATTGAAATAAACATCTAATATAATTTAATGCATTTATTTAAATAGTTCGAAATTATAGATTGTTTGTACTATGTCTAAATAATTCAAAACTGAATTCTGAAATGATAACACAAAATTAGATAATGTATAAAAAGGGAAATAAAAATTGCTGATTTCTGTTTGCAGTAAGCATTTTTAATTAAATTGTTCTGACCGTTGTATCTTCAAATAATCAATCAAAGAGCTCAATTATTTGTTCTGTTCGAAAAACTTGAAACGTTCAAGGTATTTGAAAAATTTGAACAACTCCCTTAAATCTAAATTCCGTAAATCTTTGGACATATTTGTACATATTTGTTATATAGAAATATTTAAATATAAAAAATTGCCAAAGAAGTCATAAAATGTAAAAATATTAAATTTATTAAATTTTATATTTTAAACAATTTAATTTTATGAAGCGCTATTAAAATTAAAAATATATTAAATAGATTCAAATGAAACAATAAAGTTAAGGAAATATCTTGTTACACAAATCAACACAAGCGACATGTATGTTCTTGCATTCGGATGAATGTAGCTTGTCTAAGCTGCTTCACGCATGCAATATGAATTACATGCATCGCGATGCATCATAATTAACAGCTTTGTAGAAATGTAAGAAAATACGTGTATGTAAGCACCATGTCACGTACTTATGCTATAAAAATATATCATTATTAAAAAGTAGTTTTCATACATTTCTAAAATATCTTTGTTTGATTCGTATTACACGTATATCAGAATTCTCAACTTTTCAAATTCTATAACTTTATAGTCACTTTATAGTCACACTTCATAATTTTTTATTAAACTTTAAAGCATTAAATAATAATAAAAATGAGTAAAATTCTTGATTAAATATTACAATTCATAAACAATAAATGAGAATCTTGCATAATTTTCTCATAAAAATAAGACTTCTGTAAATTATTAAATATTTTTTCAAGAAATGCAAAGAATATGATTTAAAAAATACTCAATATAATTTTTAAAATAAGTTTCCTCAATACTCAATTTATCAAAATTATGTTTCAGCCGTTGAAGCTTGGATTGTGTATCTAAATTAAATTTTAATTCAAATTAAATAAAGTGACTTTTACTCAAGTTTTAAAACAGTCTTTACTGCAGAAGTTAATAAAGTGTAGGTGGTGGCTTCGTATTACGATCACGTGAAGATGACGTAAAGCGAGACATGAAGAGAGTGAAAAAAATGCGTCATGCAACAAAAGAAAAAATAAGGAAAAGACAAGTAAAGAAAGATACGACGACAAAGCATTATTAAAGCAAATTATAGATTTTTCAGTGTTTTATATCACCTTGTACACAGCGCCGCTGCCACCCACGCCAAGAAACAAAGAAAGGTTGCCCTTGCCTTTGTGCAAACATATCTATATAACATAAAAATTCAATCGAATTAAATCAGATCTAACTTCTTATTGTTCACTTTCATTTACTCCTTAATTATTATTATATATTATTATAGATATAACTAATTATTGGTGACTTTCTGCGATAATTCTAGGCGTAGTGTTGTAAAAAACTATGCTGTACTTACCCCGCTCTTAAAGGTTCGCAGATTGCGTAATACCGTTCGAAGCTGATGGCTAAAATTGTGAGAACCGAAGCATGAGCCACAGTCAATTCCACGAATGGAACAGCCTTACCTGTAACAGTTTTTACATTAGGTAATAATAAATCTAAAACTTAAAAAAATATTGTGTATTTTTTTTAACTATTTATTGAAGCAAACTTTTGCATGTATATATGATAAACAATATGTTCTATTAAATTTACAATAATAAAATAAAAGTGAACATTGCTTTTTTAAGCAATATAAAATATAACAAAATAGTTAAATAAAAAAGTTCATCAAAGTTTCATTTAAATTCATTTTTTTTTAACTTGTTAACTTAGTTTTAACTTTCTATTTGTTAACAAAAGTAGAACAAAAGTAGATCATAAAGACAACATATGAAATGACGTAAGAAACCAACAAGTTCTGTAATATTTTATTTTAAAAGTCAAAACACGGAATCAATGTATCTTAACAACAAAGCTTTACAGTTATAATTGATCAAGTTTATTTTTGACAAATACGTTATTAATAATATATGTAAAAAATAATTATAAATAGTTACATAAAAGTATCTCAAAGAAATAAAGACTTAATTGTTAGATCACATCATTTGATGATTAAAATAAATAATTAAAATAAAGTTTTAAGATTAGGTACGTTCGTAATTAATTCTGATTACATTTTAAAATTAAACACTTCAATAATTAAAAAATTAACTCCTTTTAAAAATAATGTAACGCGTGCATTAATTGAATATTAAATCAAGTAATACAGTGATATTCTATTAAAAAAGTAAAAAACTCTTTTGATATCGGTTGATACATTGCATTGTCGAGAACATTGATATCGGTTGATGCATTGCATTGGAGAGACAATTTCTCCAAAACTCTTTTATTCACATGCAGAACAAAAAAACGTTTTTGGATGCGTGATTTATAATTCTCAAAAGGGATCTCGCTCGAGAGAAAACAAAGTACCGCAATAAACTGCCATGGCACATTGGACACTATCATTCTTCGACGCGTTCTTCGACCAATTTCTTCATTTATCCAGTGACCATCTACTTGAGCAATAGAATCATTCGTCATGTTGACATTTTTTTCTCAAGATAAAATGGCAAACTCATTAATTCTTTCCGATTTTGGTTTCCTAACGATATAAAATCTTTGAACTTACAATTATTTTGACCATATTTGAGCACTCTGTTATTAGAATGTTCTGTTGTTTAAACCAAATTTTGCAATTTCTCCTTTTTGATTAGAACAAGATTAAAACAAGAAGTTCATGCTATTTTCTCGAAAATGTGTCTCACTTTCTGATATTAGATTCGAAAAGTTTAGACGAATTTCGAGATGAAAGTAATGCGATTCAGAAACTCGTTAACAAATTTATTCACAGAAATAATTAATTTTGTACATCTCTATTACTCTACCTAAAACAAAGTTAGGTGAGTTAGTTGAAAAACGCGATAGTCGAGAGAGAGACTGTTCTGTTACCTCCAGAAATTCAGAATGAATATTTCAGGACAAATCTCTAATAAATAATACATATTTTACTAATATACATAATACATAATACATATTTTACTAAATTTTCAGGGAAAATCAAGTTTATATATGCCTGCTTAACACATACACTGTTTTTTGAGAGCGCAAATTTGGGTTTTAATTCGCAAATTAATGAACCGCATGCTAATTTTAACTTTTGACATTTATAAATTAAATCAGCTGTGTATAGATCATGAATATTAAGCAAATAATTTATAAACATGTGGTGATATATTGGTGTTATATAATAAATATTATATATAAATATTATATATAAAATATATTATACGCTTCCACTTCAATTGTAAAAATACTTATAAAATTATCGACATGTGAATAAATATGTTTATTAAGGAAAAAAGCAAGCAGATAAATTCTATGTTGATAAAGAAAACACGGAACTTTCTCTTTCTCAAGGAAAATATTAAGAAGACTGTTATGGCCTATAGTCGGTATTGTCGATTCTTATATTTGACCGTCTTAAGTACAGTGATGTCATGAACCACTCACAGAGATTATATTAGAATCTAAGATAATCTGATCGGAAATATCTGTTTCTGTTAAAGCCAAATGAGAAATAAAAAAATCTAATATATTAAGTCATGCATAAAGAATTATTATTAACAATTTTATCTGTTTACTTTTATTGCAGTAAATTTTTTGATAGAAAATAATTTTTACACATTTAATTTTCAAGATTCAGAAATATAAAATGCACGGATTACAATAATTACAATACATAATTAAGATGCGTTTAATTAAAAAATTGTTATTCGTTTATTAAAACAATTATATATTTAACTTGCATTCATTATTTTGATGCAATGTTGAATAAATTATCAGATATAAAGAAAGCGCAATAGAGAGAGACAGAGAGAGAGAGAGAGAGAGAGAGAGAGAGAGAGAGAGAGAGAGAGAGAGAGAGAGAGAGAGAGAGAAAGAAAAGAGAGGAAGAGAATTCTATTTTTAATATAAAAATGAATAAATTTCTATGCAAACAAAAATTATCTTTAATTACTTATTTTTTAAATATTGTATAAACTGTTTTTTATTCTAAATAAAATATTTATTATTCATTATTTTTTTTGTAAATTTGCTCAATTTTAACATGATTTAATATTGAGTCATTGAAATTAAAACATAATTATAAGTATATAGTTAAAGAAATACGCTTATTGTATTTATTCTTTTATTGTATTTTTTTAATGTTTCATGGGTTACAAGGGGACGTTCCAGACAAATTGCTCTAACTCCTCCGCCTTCACAGGAGGGTAATTGAACAGAGCGGTTAGATTTTCCTTCAGAAAGCTTCAGAGAACGATCAATCCATCTTGCGGTAATTCAAACCAACTCTATAATAAAGATGATATGCTGGCTTTTCCTTTTCAAAGCAAAAGATAAATCCTTCGAACTTTCTGTCATGAGTTGGTCATGTGTAGTAACATGATCTAGCAATTAAATCCTTTTCTTTTCTTTCATGAAATATGATAAAATGCGTATTAATTTTTATTTATTTAATATGTCTCATAATAAATTTTATTCTGTTATTAAATAAGTATTAATATTATAATTAATACTTATTTAATAAGTTATATATTTCTTCAAATCGCAAAATTAAGTAAGGAAAATAATTAGGGGATTTGCAAGAGTAAAATTGTCAGGATCTCTAAATATATATATGAGTATTATATAATAATAATAAAAAATAAGAGAAGAGTGATAATAAATCCTGTATTATATAATAGGTCTTTAATAGTAAAATAAATATGAAATGGAATTTTATATAAGTCTCTATTTATTCTTGTTGAGTTTGAAGATGAGTTGTATGTAAAAAAAATAAATATATCTTATTAAACATTAAAAATAGCAAAGATATAAAAATTTAGAAGATGTTGATTGAGATGACATATCCATTATCTGTTATCTGATAGTTTTCCTTCAGGAGCAACTTGTAGACGTTGCGTCAACCCTTATCTTCATTATTGACTTAAGCTCCATACAACTTCTTTCTACTCTCCGACTGTAAACCTAACCATCATAGAAATGCTAAGAAAAGTTCTAACGATTTTCCAACTAAATATTTATAATCTCAATTAAAAAATTCCAAGAGTACTTCCGGTGATAAATATTAGTAAAAATGCAGAAAAATTCTATCTTTAAAGAGATAATGTTAATTTTAATGAAATATATTCAAATTTAAATAAAATTTAAGTTTATGATTTTATCCGACTATTTATTTATAAAACCATGCTCTTTAAAATTTCTCAATTACAAAGTCTACTATAAACAGTTATAAACAATAATTATAATAAAATGTTTTTCGATATAATAAAAGAGGTATTGATTTTAACATAATAGGACCTATGAATTCGCTAAGGAAATAGATACGGTATTTCCTTTGAATTATCGAGTTGTCTATTAATAATTACCTTTACGTTGAAATGCGAAGATAAATTAATTTGCTTATTATAAATTTAAAAAATATTTTAAATAAAGTCTAATAATAATAATATTTAAAATTTAATATATTATTATATATAATAGTTCTCATATCATAAAAACAGTTTAAATATATTTTATATTCAAATTAATAAACGATTAATGTATAAAATCAATTTTATACATTATGTTTATATTAAAACATCTACAAAACTATATTAAGTATCTAATCAATTAAATTGTATTATTATATATTCTTTAAATAATTTATTATAACATATTCTCAATCAATAAGAATGGTATCTCATAATTATATAATTATTCTCAATAAAAATAAATGTCTTACATCAAATTTAAATTAAATTAAATTAAATTTTATATAATCAACTTAATTACAACTTAAAAAAATTAATTTATGTAAACAAGAGATATTTATGAAAAACTTTGTT
The DNA here is from genome assembly GCF_000143395.1 of Atta cephalotes. Lineage (NCBI taxonomy): Eukaryota > Metazoa > Arthropoda > Insecta > Hymenoptera > Formicidae > Atta > Atta cephalotes. The sequence goes on along the minus strand of NW_012130107.1, from coordinate 1,642,610 downwards.
CATTAAAATCTTCTACTCGGCATATTATTAGAGACGATATTTATATAATTAATAATAATATAATTCAAAAGTTAAGAAAATTAATACAAATTTTTTTATAATTAAATTGTAAAAAAATAATATTTTTGCAAGACAAATCACATTCATTAATTGATTTCATAAAGAACGCACAGAGAATTCTATTACACTCATTCTCTTATTTATCTTATTACAGATTATTATAGAAAAGCTAAAACTATTTATAAAAGGCAAGGTATTACGTGACCGGAAAAGGTTTGCCTTTTTAGGTATCCATCTACGCGGAAGGTTATTTCCACAATCGACTATCTGCGGCGCCAGCTTTCATAATTTAGCACATATGTTCTCGGTGATTGGTTCTTATCACCATTGCAAGGATCTTGAGATCTCCAGGGTGGCCTTCCAAGCGTAAAAAGCTATTCTAATACATCCTCAATCTTATGTCACAAACGCAAGGCATTAGATTGAATCTTTTTTTTTATCTAAAATTTTTCTATAATCCTTTTAAATTCTAAGATATATACTTACTGTAAAATAAATAATTATGAACAAACATAAAGGACTTGAATACGAAGGAAAAATCTTGAAGGAGAAATACTTGAAGGAGAAATCAGTTCTATTAGCAAAATATCTCGTCGTAAGATGACATAATTGGACACGACAAGATGATGTCTCCCTATAAACCTTATGTAATTCATATCTGATATGAAGATGCAGAATAACATAAGGAGATCCTCAGTTTTTGTTAACATAAATTACAGAATTCATTTTAACTTACAATTTTCCACAGCCCAATTGGATTTCAAAATCTTAATATCATGTTGACAGATTTGTAATTATAATAATTAAAAGCAACTAAAATCATTCTCTTCTTAAATTTAAATTTAATTTAAAAAAAAAACTATAAAACACTATAAAATTACGTAATTCAAGAGATCTGGTTAAAGTATTTTAGAATTAACAAATTTTTCAGTATTAAAAAATTTACTTCTGATCCATCAAATAGTCATCATCAATTATTTAAATTTAAGATAACAAAAAAAAAGTAACTCAAAAAATGTCGAATCACATAAAGATATAAAAGGATAGTCCGTTTATTCTTAATATAGAAAATATAAATCTATTGCATCTTCGAAATAATATTGTATCTCTAAATAATTAATAATAAAAATAATAATTAATAATTAATAATAAAAAATAATTAATATTGGAATATATTTATAGCTATATCGTTAATTATGTCACTTTCCTCTTTTCCTTTCTTTTTTATTCTCTTTTATTCGCGAGATATTATTTGTAACCTTAGAATCATAAAATAATTTCGCATCATCGCTTACGTCATGAAAAAGTTGTTACTTATCATCGCAGGAAGACTTCTCTTTATTCCGCAAATGGATCTCGTCACAGATCGATTAGAAAAACGAATTAAATGAATCAGCACGTTTATTATCATCTTATCATATATAGAATGGGTCATTTGAGCTTTTATACTACTTTTATATCATCTTTTATACCGTCATGAAGAAAGAATCACAGTCCTAGAAAATATTCTATGATCTTCATAAGTAGAACAAAGAAGAAAATCTTTTTGTTGGACACCTAAGTGTATTAATATTAGTGTAGTAATAATATTTTATTAGATGATACATGTGTATATACATTGTATTTTATACAGTGTATTTTATAAACTATGTATTAATTTATCGATTTAAAAAAAATTGTTTCTAAATTTATATTAAAATTCATAGACTGTAGAAATATTGCGCATATAATAAAAATTTACTTGTAAACTAGCGTGTCAACATAGAAAAAATATTAAACTTATATTAGATGTTTAATTAAAATCTAAATCCAAATTTTGCTGCGGATAAATAAAAATAATAATATTATTGTACTTCTTATTGTACAACTTCTTATTGTACATCAAAAACATTGATTTTATACAATAGAACAACTATAACATGGAAAGAAACAAAAGTAATAAAATAAAATTATTTTAATTGAAAAAGAAACGCAGATCGAAGGAATGCGAATAAATGCGAAAAGCAATGAGAAACCGAGGGCTCGCTTTTGTCTGACGACTCTGTCTATGTCTCACAGACCGAAAGAATCCCATAGGGTCTACCTCCTAGTCACCGGCGCCTTTCTATTGTATTTCCTGCCACGAAGGTTAAAGAGAGAATTGGATGGAGTATCGGTAGGACAAGAAGAGGTGTTATACGGGACGTAGCATTAAATGCTTCGACGCGATACAGGCTAAGAGCAACGGTAATTCGTAGCGGGGGGTAGAAGTTCACCTACTCATTTCAGCTCCGTAGGTTATCGTTGAGCCTGTCCAGTATTGCGACATTGTCGCGCACAATATGCGTACTACTCTCTTCCACCTTACCCTAGCCTTGCCCCAGCGATATAGTGTTTCCTTCAAGGACTTCGCGAGCTAAGAAGACCATGTTTGACCGTTCATTACTCGTAAATCACATGCAATTGATAAATGTCACAATTTTTCTCGAATCAAAGTGCTAATTGAATATTTAAACGTGAATATTTTTAACTAATAGATTCAGTTATATTCTGAATTAAATTTTGTAAAAGAAAACAATATATAACTATATATAAATTGTATGTAACGTATATCTGTAATAATATACTACAGTACAATATATTATTATTGTTAAGTAGGAAATTATAACTAACAAATACGATATATGTAACTCAGTGTTTGCAGGGAACATTCAGTCCTATTTTTTTTTTAGAATTTCCAAATAACATTGAAAAATATTTTAAAATAATTAATTTGTATATTTTAATTAAAAGTACAGAGTGGATTAAGATTTGGAAGACGATGCAGAATGCAACTTCAGAAATTGAAATCCTAACTTCCGCCTTCCAATCACACATCTTGTGAGCAGCTTGAAAACAAATGAAAAGCAATATATTTTGCAAAAAGAAAATGAAGAAATTGGATTACTGAGTTATTATCTCTTCTATAATCTATAGCTAAATGAAATACAGTTGACAGCACATAACGTATATGTCTTAATAGAAAAATATCGCAAATATTTGCATGAAAATCACTATTACGCAATCAATACGTTTCACATAGTAACTTTTCTCGTTAATTTCATATCGATTTTGTTAGAAAAGTTGAAATTAAGAAACTTCATAACATGAAGTTATGAACACTCTGTATCTTGCATATTGAGTTTAAATTCACGTAAAATAATTTTCCATAAATTTAAAGTCTATGGTTTATTATATCAAAATTAGTAGGGTAATTCCGGCAAATATGCCGTGCTGGGATTTACACCGCAGAAGTCAGAAAAAATAGAAGGAGTGGGGATAATTTTCCCACACTACTCTGTTACATGCGTTTATATTAGGATTGTATTATATTAGTATTGTGATTTCAGTTTCTTACTTTTAATATTAATAATAAAATTATTATGAGTTGAATCGATTTGTCACTGTGTTAGCGCTATCATAAATTATAATCTACAGAAAATGATTATTGTAGGACGTGCAAAAGACTTAGTGGTTATTTCGTGATACATGAGTGTAGAGGAATAGTAAAGTATATGTGTAACATATATAACATATGTATATATATATATATATATATATATATATAATAAACATATATATATATATATATATATATATATATAATAAATAATAATTAATTAGTCTTCTTGTTTTATTTTTTAGTTTTAATTTATTGTTGTTAGTTATACTACCTACCTTATTAGTATATATGGTATTA